>NC_141552.1:43032500-43333333 GCF_021556685.1 Rattus norvegicus
TGTGAGGCAGGAGCTTTGCCTGCAGCCAGAGAATCTTGCCTAAAATATGAGAGATTATAGTATCCTGGGGGGTAACTAATTCCAGTTCACATGACAACAGTGACCTGTGAGCATACAAAACCCCAAGCTTAAAAATCAAGTTTGCTGTGGGAAATGAACCTGGAAATCACAATTGAAGAGTCAGTCTGAGATACAATGTATTGGTCCATCACTAGTGTTGACGCTGAAGAACGGTGTGTCTGACTGAGGAGGACACATTGCATTGTATGAATGTGTGCACACGTGTTGTCACTGTTGGTCCCAGGGGCAAAGGGCACAAAATTATACCTTGACTCCAGAAAGATTTTTAGATACTTGGCCTGTGGGAGATTAAAGTTAGGCTTGAATTGGAGCTTCTGAGGTCCAAGAAGCAACTCCCCTGACTGAATTCCTCAGAGATAACAGACCAGCAGCTCCCCAGGATGGATGCTCACTTCCACAGACCTGGGAGCTTCCACAGTTGCAACCCCAGATCAGAGTGGGTAGGGTTAGGCTCAGGCAGAACACTTTATTCCATTATCTCCGTTCCACAAAGGATGAGACTCATTGTCTCTGCCGGGTGTACACCCAGGTGCTGTGTCTTCCGTGACTGAGAGCGAATGGCGGAGCACCAGTCCTTCCCCTGCACCGTTTGTTATACACGCAGTCTGTGTGTATTACTTCTCCAGTGTGAGGGAGGAGTTAACTGCTGTAGTCAAATACTTGATATGGAGCTTTGAAAAATAGTATATCTTATCCTTTGCGCCTGTGTGGGAGCGTGCACACGTGTGTGCATGCATGCATTTGTATGTTTTGTGTGTGTGTGTGTGTGTGTGTGTGTACACATGCACACACATGTGAAGGTCAAAGGACAAATTGTGGAAGTCAGTTCTTTCCATGGTAAACATGGGTCTTGAAGATAGGCTCAGGTCATCCATCAAGCTTGGCAGCAAATAATCCACTAAACCATCCCATTGGCCTGACATCAAGCTTTGAAACCGTTATTTCTTTCTGCTTATTTTCTCTATGTTGGAATTTGGTGCTTGGCTAGTTGTCAACTCGTTATCATCAGTGTCCCTATAGTTTGCTGTTCTCTCTGTACATCCTACCTGGGCCCGGAGGGTGCTCTAACATAATCTCACCAAATCATCTTATACCACTGAGGATCCATAGGTCAGCCATGGCCTTGCAAACTTGCAGAAGGAAGCAGCAGCCTGCGCCTGACCCCTGCAGGGAATTGGCAGGCATCACTCAGCATCTGGTTCTCCTAAGCCATCAACAGAGGGTTGCTGACTCTATCAGAGCTTGTCTGTCATTGGAGCAAGCGGCACTGGACCCTGGTCCCTCTCTGTCTACTTGGATCCTCCCTTCAAAAGATGCTTTTTGAAGCAGTCTTTTAGTTGGGGGAGGAGAGGACATAAGGCTGAAAGCTGTTGATTGTCCGGGTGACTGAGCCCATTGAGGTAGGGCTCTTGAGAGACCCAGTCCTAGTGCACAGCAGTCCCGGGAACATGTGGAAGGGGACAGAGGGTGTTCGGAGGCCAGCCCTGCCTGTACAGCTCCTGTCTTGTAATTCACAGGCAGAATAACCAGCATTTCAAGTTTATTGAGTTCCAAGCGTTCCCTGTCAGCCCACTGGGTTTTGTTCTAGCTTTTTGGAACTTCCGTGTTTTCTGTCACTAAGTTACAATCTTACAGCAGTTCCTGAAATGTTGCTGTGTTGTCGTTTGCATAATAAGATTCAAAGAAGAGGAGAGAAACAACTCCCATCTACAAATCATGTTATAAGCATTGCATGTAAGAGTGGCTGTACGGTGTATAAAGTGCTTCCTCCAAAAGGCAGTCAGTGCCCACACTTTAGCTTGAGAGAAAGCAAACATCCAGTGGGAAGAGAGCAGCAGATTATATTTGTAAAACATTACAATGGGGCCATGATCATTGTGAAAGTGTCTAGACACTGCCCGTCATTTAAAGAGTTTATGATTGATTATACATTTTTAAGGCTAGCTTCAAGCTTGTGCCCTTCCTGCACCAGCCTTCCAAGAGTTGGGACTGCAGATGTTAGCCAATATATCTGGCTTTGTTCTAAAAGTTTTCGACATAAAATTATGGCTTATAAGTTATTAAACTGAACCAAGCCAAAAAGAGAATTGTTATAGAGACAGAGATAAACATATTTTCTCTTCTTATGAAAAATGATAGACATTGTCTTCCCCCAAACTTAAACTTTCTTTTTTTGCTAATTTCTTTAGAAATCTGGTCCAAAGCCAGATTGAACTAAAAACAAAATGTTGCCATGCTAAGTGGCAGTCGTTACGTAGTAGGTGTGTGCTGGCTTCCGTTATGGTGCTGTCTTTACCTTAGTGAGTGTTGCTGGTGCTTCGCGTCAGAATGCTCTGAGGTTTATAGAAACAAGGTTATTTCCTATTTTAAGTGTTTTGTCTCATTTTTAAATCCACTACCTCGTATTTTTCATAAAGCAAAACATCCTTTGGTATAGATAAGTTGAACAACTCAAATCCAAAACTCTGAAATCCAAAATGGTCCGGAACCAGAGACTCTGTGGGCCCTTGCCTGACACATTGGGAAGTCTCACACTTTGAAACTTTGTCCTACACAAAATTATCTAAGATGCGTATTCAAATTGCCTTTTTGGTGAGGGGTTGGGGAGAGAGCTCGGAGGATAAAACACTTGCTATGCAAACATGAAAATCTGAGTTCAAGTTTCTGGAGCCCCAAGACAAAGCATCGCTAAGCACCCATGTAGGAAAATGAGAGGTGGAGACAGGACGGTCCCTGTGAGCTCATGAGCCAGCTGGCCTGGGAGACAAGAACTGCTTATCCTGTTGGTAGGACCTTTGTACTGGGTAGAAACATGCTGGGGTTTATGCCAGCCTGAGGAGTTTTCATTCTTCAGTTGTTTTATCATGTGTCTCCTTGTAAGCTGGAGTGGCTTGCTCGGTGTTCCCTGGTTGACTAGAGAACGTATTGCTTCCTTCTATGTGTTAGGTGAGGAAAGCCCCACTTCAGTGCCTTTATATTCACCGAGGACTTCCAGGGCAAAGGGAACAGAGACCGTGACTCTCATACTCGTAGGATAATCTGTAGAATGAGGGCGATCCATTAATACAGATGGAAACAGCCTTTGCTCCTGTGAGGCGCTTCTGCCCTGGTGAGCGGTCCACTAGTCTCTAGGCTGTCCACCAGAAAGACCCTTCCAGGATCTGGTTGTTAGCCTCCCAGGGACCGCAAGACCTCATGAAGAGAACACAATGCTGAAAACTTGCAAATGGTAGACGGTAATGTGGCTTTCCCTGTTACAGGTACCCAACGGATTTGAATACTGAGTATGTGTGAGTGATACCTAAGATCTACCCTTTCAGCAAATATTAGGCACACAATATAGTCAAACACTAGAATCCTTGAGCAAGCAAGCCCCAATGTCTACAAAGATACCCAGCTCTTTCCCTTAAAGCACTTTTTTTCTTTCTAAGTCATCGTATAGGTTACCCCTGCTGTCCCTGCAAGACCCCTGTGGGGAAGCTATTAGACTATCCCATCTAAAGACAAGGACACAGGGCCCATAAGCTGACTGTGTCAGCTGTTCTTTCGGGCGCCCAAGGCAGACTTCAGAAGCACATCATGCAACTTTGTGCTCTAACCACGATGTTGAGCTGCTTTCCTGATCCTGAGGAACAGAGCTGCTCCAGAAGGGAGACGAGCGGCTCCCTGATGGGCGCTTGGTTGTTGAGGGCCTAGGACAGTTAGATTTGGCTTCCTGCAGTGGCAGCTGCTACGTACCGCTAGTTTGTATGTGGTTCAGGAAGGCTGTGTCCACCCTCCTTAATTCAATGCCTTTACCAGTTGAATGGAAAATGTGAGCAGTAGGGGACGCCATACGTGCAGGATCTCATAGAAACATTGAAGTTCCCTGTCAGCCTGAGCTATCGTCATGGTCTGCAATATGGCAGCCCCTGGCATGACTTGGGAGCTCTCGTGACCACCGGTAACTCTGACCCCAGTTTCAAAACAATTCACCCTTAAAACATGTTTGAAAAATACTTATAGAAAATCTCCAGTGCTGTTCTCATCGTGTCAAAATTAGATGGCAGTTCATAGACACAAAATCGAACAGACACACGTGGAGTTTTCCTTGCCCAAAATTAATAAGCCTGCCTGGGATGTATTTCTTAAAAATGTTTTAGTTAAGTGGGACTCTTGTGGCCTGGAGAGGTAGCTCAGGGCTTAAGAGCACGTGCCCCTCTCAGAGAGGACCTGGGTTCAGATCCAGCACCCACAGTAGGCAGCTCACAATGGTCTATAGCCCAGCTCCAGGGATATGGAAGTTGTGCTCTTTTGGAGTCCTGGACAACTGCACTCACATGTATATACCTACATGGACACACTCATTCACATGTAATTAAAAAGGAGAGCAAAGCGTAACTCCAGGGGGAAAACAGTACCTCCATTTTTGTAGCTTCTCCTTTGGACACTAGGTGATGGTGCTGCCCTCTGTATCATAGTATGCTCTTTTAAAAAAAAAAAAGACTTATTTTATATATATGATACACTGTACCTGTCCTCAGACATACTGGAAGAGGGCATCGGATCCCATTACAGAAGGTCAGGAGTCACCATGTGGTTGCTGGGATTTGAACTCAGGACCTCTGGGAGAGCAGTCAGTGCCTCTAAGCCATCTCTCCAGGCCCCTGCCCTCTGTCTCATGACACAAACCCCTAATTCCGGAGTTCCTCAGAGTGCAGACTTGGTGGTGACTGCGCACAGTGCAGCTGATCCAAGAGCTCGGCCTTTCATCAACTGTGCCTGCTTTTGTAGTAATTTATCTCAACCTGGGTATTATAGCACACAAGGTCTTCTCTGTGTTTATTGTGGAATGTGCTTTGTGTCAGTCTGCCATAGCGTCAATTAATCATGAGATTTGTAAAGGAAATACACGGGGACTGAAAACTAAGACCACACATAATTTTTTTACCCATGAGCAACTATTGCTCAAAGCACAGATTTAGACTGTCAGAAAGGGTGGGGCCATTGGGTCAAGTTGCTTAAAATTAACGTGTAGGGGCTGGGGATTTAGCTCAGTGGTAGAGCGCTTACCTAGGAAGTGCAAGGCCCTGGGTTCGGTCCCCAGCTCCGAAAAAAAAGAACCAAAAAAAAAAATTAACTTGTAACGTGATATTACAGTGACTGCTCTATTCAAGTGGTTTGTTGTTTTGTTTTGTTTTAATGTAGATAAATAAATCCTTTAAAAGACAGTTCTACAGCTAAGCAATAGGGCCAAACAGCAGTAGATGTAGTGAGAGGGGCTGGATGCTTAGTGGGGGAATCTGTGAAAGGATTGGCCTTAGCTACCTCCCTCTCAGAGCTTGACCATAGAAGCCGCTATTGCACTCCCTCCATGTCCCAAAGGACAACCTCCCCGTCTATAAACAAATCTGCACTTTGATTTGCTTCCATATTCCTATGATCAGCTTCTGAGTTTCCATTTATAGCATGCAGTTTTTCACAGTTCTCTCAGGTGTGTGTGTGTGTGTGTGTGTGTGTGTGTGTGTGTCCCCGTCCAAAAGAGCATGACTTTCATATCTCTGGAGCTGGGTTATAGACCATTGTGAGCTGCCTGATGTGGGTGCTAGACCTGAACTCAGGTCCTCTCTGAGAGCGGCGCGTGCTCTTAAGCACTGAGCTACCTCTCCAGATCACAAGAGTCCAAGAGTCTCTCTCTCTCTCTCTCTCTCTCACACACACACACACACACACACACACACACACACCTATATGTGTGTGTGCATTTTGTCAATGCATTTTTATATATACCAAACATTTGCAAAATACTTTTACAATTAAAACAATAATGCTGTGATGTAATTAATGATCTCTAGCAATCAGAGTTTAGCTCTTTTAAAGCCTGTAAAATGTGCAGAGATATCAAACTATCTAATATTGAAACCCTCGGATGTGGGGACATATCTGAAGTGGTTTTGTTAAACCAGATTATTGGTTAGGAATTAGAATCATCTTCACCATTTTCTAACAAAATGGACTTTAAGAGTTCAGGTACCTGCTGGTGAGGATTGTTTTATAGCCATAACCATGAAGAAGGGTTGAGAAAAACTTTGCTGAACCACATGGTATTTTATCCCCAGGTTACCCTGTGGCCAAGGACAGCCTTGTGGTAGCTGAAAACTACTACCACAAAGGAACTAAAAGTTAAATCCTCCTAGTTAGCAAATTTCCGTTTTCCACTGCCTGGGGTAAGCAATGTCATCATTAGCCCATTTGATCTCTTAATGAGTATCTAGTCCTGAATGTCAAACACAGAAAAAAACTATTAAACACAGTTTAAGGTAACACATGGCAGAGCATTATTTGATAAATAAATATTTATTTATGTGAATTTGATCTGCACTAAAGCCTTGACTGCTCACAATTGAAAGTATTGAATTGGATTTTAAAACTGAACCTAGGCAGCCGAAGCTGACACAGAAAGCTGTATCTAAAAGGCTCGCACAGTTTTCTGTATGACTACTGAATCCCTGAGAAACAAGCATTCCTTTCAAATATTCAAGCAGTGGATAACGTTGTCCCTTTTCTTAAAGACTGGCTAAATTATTGGCTTTTTATTTCTTCTTAATTCTAATAAACTGTTTTCTAAATCACCCTCTTAGCCTAAAGCACCTTTGATCCAAACAGGATCACAAACCTAAATCAGAGACATCTGTCCTTGGGCTATTTCTGGATGGGGGTTGGTGGGGTGGGGGGCACATCTGCTCCACACACAGCCCCAAGCCAGCAGTTTGAAGCCACTAGAACAATGTCTGAGGTGGGGGTGGGGGCTATGTACACAGTATGAACGCAAGATGCTTGCTGTTGGGGGGGGGGCGACACTGCTCTTCCGAGGATATAAAAGGTACCTGAATTTCATTCCCACTAAATGCTAGACTTCCTGAGAGAGATGGGGGTGGGGGGAGCTTACTTCTTTTGTTCACGAGTGTGAACACACCTGTTCAGGAAAAGTTAGACAGAACTTGAGCCCACTTCTCTTCCAACCCCCAGGCGCACACAGGTCACCAAACATCTGTCATAAGTTATCAACGACTGTCCTGGGCTGGATTCTGCCCTGTTCTCTCCTCCAGCCTGAGTCAGGATTACAGCTTCTCTTTTACATTTCTAGGAACTTGAAAGGTCAGATCACCCCAGGATGTTAGCAATGCATTTATACCCATCGCCCTGGGGCTGACCTCAAGCTCCTGTGACAGTTCCACTAAAGACTTGACCTAATAGTTGGGATAGTTCTTTAATTGCAATCTACCAGGCGGCCTCTCTTCCTTGTTTTCTAATTCTGGGATTTGGTGGTTGTGTGTGTGTGTGTGTGTGTGTGTGTGTGTGTGTGTGTGTGTGTGCAGTGTGCAAGTGTGCATGCACGTGCGTGCATGTGTGTATGTGGTTTCTGAGCAAAATAATAGATAAATAAATTTTTAAAAAAATTCCAAGATGTGTGTCTTTCCTTGGGAACAATGATTAGAACTTCTACTAAGTAGATGGCTCCGTTGGTAAAGTTCTTGCCCAACAAGCAACAGATCTGCGTTTGATCCCCTGAATCCACATAAAAAAGTCAGTTGGTAGCTGGCATGGTGACTCAAGCTTGTAAATCCCAGCGCCAAGGCCAATGTGACACCATACAAGCTTGCTGGCTCTAAAAGTCTGTGAAGTAGAAAGCCATACAGGTCATAAGACAGTTTTGGTCAAGAGATGTGGTCTATGTGACTGTTTTTTGCCTGGGCTGGGAGAAAGTGGCCTTTGCTGTCTTCTGATTTAATGAACCAGAAAGCCCTCAGGCAACTGAGGTGGAACTCACTGGCCACCTTACACTGTGACAGATAACACACACCACCTTTCTGTGTGGCCATCACGGTGGGCGCTCGTTTTCAAAGACATCTAAGGCTTCAGGTTTCAGATAACAACACGGTCCTGTCTTAAATGTTCAGGATAGCAACACGGTGATTGTCCCAATTGTCCAAACCTGGATTTAAAGCTGAAGGCACCCAATGACCTTCTTCCAGGGACAGTGTTAAATGTGCTGGGGTCGGGGTGGGGGGCAGCTTGCAGCCATGTGGAGCTGAAAGGGAGGCATAGCAAAGATGTCTGCAGAGCCAAGCAACTCTGGGTGTTGGTGTGGAAAGTACACCTTCAGTCACACGAGGTCTTGGAGGTTCTGTGAAAATCTTTGGCTAATCTTCCCAGAGAAAGGGAGAATTATTGCAGGATTTTGGGTATAAGAATGATTTAATCTGAGCTGATCTTAAAAAAGAAAAAAAATTTTTTTTTTTAAAAAGCCAGGATCAATGGCACTCACGTTGGGAGTAGACAGGGGACGAGAAAGTGAACACTGGCCATGGGGTCAAATGCCAGCTTCTGTCTACTTCCAGCTCTGCTCCGTGGTCTACGCCCACAGGTCCACCGCCCATGGGTCCACCAGTCTTCCCTTCCCACGGCCATTACTCACCTGCACAACCAAGTCAACAGTAGCATCGATTCTGGTCAGTTCCTCCGTTAAGTGTGCTAGTTCTTGGAGAAATAGTCAGATACTTTCCACATTAGGCATTTTACACATGGTATTTCCTGAATTTCTACTCCCTTCCTAAGACCTTTAAGGAGCAAACTTTTAAGCTTAGTGCCACGCAACCTAAAATGTTCGATGGATCCAGTGAGAGGCTGTAAGTCACAGGGAACCGGCAATTGAGGTGGAGAAGGGAGCACAGTGTATGCCGTTTGTAAACGCTAATTCATGAAAAAGCTGACTACCACCTAAATCTGATTAAGATACTCAGGGCTGTAAAGACAGAAAGGGGGCCCAAACCCAGATACGCCAAAGATTAAATGATAATGAAAACAGATTTCTCACGAGGAAGATGCAAACAAGCTGTTGTATGGAATTTCTAACTTTCCAAACTTGTCCAACAGTGCGATCATTTCTGAAACATCTATAACTCACTCTCAAGGATAGAGTATTTCCAGATATCCTCAGTAGACTCCCTGGTTATTGGCATTTGAACAAATGTCAGCTTTTCAAGCGGTTGGTTAAACCAGCCAAGAGCTGTTCCGTCTCCTACCTGCCTCCGAGTCTACAGAAGTGAATTGGGCTGTGGACAGAGTAAGTGAGGTGTGAGAAGCTGAATGGGAAGGGGGCGGGGCTCACTCCTCTGCTTGCACACTTAAAGTGTTTCTGTGCTCCGCTGTGGCTTTGAGAGAATTCCCTCGGTGCCAATTGACCTAACTTACTCCCAAACAATTCTCTGTTTGGAAAGAATAATTTTCATTGTGGGTGTTCCTTGAAATTGTATGCCTCGCCCCCTGTTATTACAGGGACGTGTGCTGAGCAATCGAGAGTGCTACCTTCATCGCCATGTCCTGTATGGATTAGCACTATATCCCACACACAGAGCTAAATGATCTGTTTTAATTTTATCCCATGCATGTATAGTCTAACTACAAACAGGTTTTCAATGCGCAACATCCTTTGCCTAATAGTCAACCAAATTTTTCATATTTAAATTATTTATTTTAAGAAAACTAAAGACAGGAGACTTGTTTCAGTCACAAAATAGCTTTCCTTGCAAATACTTTTTTTTAAGTTGACTTTCTTGGCTTGGCTTAAATAGCATCTCTATTTCCTTTGAAATCATGTGAACGCATTTTTGCTAGTGTGTGTGGCAGGGGTGCGGGGGCGGGGGACCTGGTACAGAAAGGTCGGAAAAGCAAAATGAACTTAGCCGGGACATTCTCTTTCCTATTAGGCTGTTGTCTGTTGGGGTTTCTGCGGTGTCTTTTTTTAAACCCCAATAAATCAATTAACCGGTATTCATTCTCAGATTTAATTTGGCGAATAGAATATGTGCTTTTCATCAGGGTACACATCTTCTTAAGTCTGGAACCACCACACACAAAGAATTTAATTCCGACAGACATTTGTTCTCAGCATAAATACTTTGGGGCCAATAGTAGTTCCCACTTAATCATGCCTCTTAAAAGTAAATTCCAGAAAACTTGAGGCTCCCGGTGACCCCTGGTAAGGTGAGTTGCCAGTAAATTACTTTTATGATATGCCCTAGGAAAGCGGGTCTGCCGGGAGCTGGGGTGGGGGTGGGGTGGGTGGGTCTTGCCTGGAGCGGGACAGCCTTTTAGGTTATCTGCCCTTCCTACTGCTGATTCCACATTGCTGGGAGGCTGTTAGCTGCTCTGTTGGATTTCAAGGCAGAAGAGACGTACATGCCAGAAGATGTGTTCACCACACGTTTGCTGTTTGACTTCCAGATGGAACTTGCTAGAGAGCATTTGATTTCCATAATTTAATTCTAAATACTGAGCATCTAATGAACTGAAGAAGAAACGAGCCCAGAACGGATCAGGGTAAATTAGGACTGCCTTGGTGATAACAAGGAAGGACTCCATTGAAGTCCATTCCTCTTGCTATGATAATTCGAATGTTTTTGTGGCACCAAAACCTATAGGAACCAGGAGGCTGGCTCCATGTGGATGAGGGCTCCATGTCAGAAATGCTTCCTTTTTGCAAAAGCTTGGAGGCAAATCTTGATAGTTTTATTTTTCTCCCTTATAAGATGTCGTGATGCCTTAGTAGGATAGCAAACACGGAAATTTATATTCAGTTGTAGCTTTAAAATATCAGACAAAATAATGTTTATAGAGGCCATGAAACACAGAATGCTATTTGTTTTCTGTTCATGGTTAAGTCTAACCTCTATAGACTTAGATGTCTGTCTCAGCTTCCTGAGTATCTAACTTTCCTTTTGTCTGGCCTTAGCTGTCACTGGAGGGACCAGTATCTCAAATTCTCTCACAGAGTCCTTTCTAGCTCTGTTTTGTTTTCTATAAGTGAATCATATCATTAAGCAGTGTGTGTGTGCTCATGTGTGTATTTGTGTGTGTGTACATGCAGGTTTGTGTGTGCATGTGTGTTTTTGTGCGTGTGTGTCTGTGTGCATGTGGGTACGTGTGTGTATTTGTGTGTGTGCTTGTGTATGTGTGTGTGCATGTGTGTGTATGTACAGGTTTGTGTGTGTTTGTGCATGTGTTTGTGTGTGTATGTGTGTGTGTTTGTGTATGTGTGCGTGAGTGTGTGTGTTTGTGTGCACGTGTGTGTGTGTGCATGTGTGTGTATACAGGTTTCTGTGTTTGTGTGTTTGTGTGTGCATGTTTCTGTGAATGTGTGTATGTGTGTGTGTTTGTCTGCATGTGTATATGTGTGTATGTGTATTGTGTGTGTGTGTTTGTGTGTGTGCATCTAAAACTCTGTGTGATGGAAGACAGTGGTGGAAATAAGCTATTCTGAACTCGATATGTACAATTACATATGGAGTTTGGATATAGGAAGGCACAGACTAGACGCAGGCTATCCCTGTAATGGCTTTGGTTTATGCCCAACACTGCCCTGTAAGCAAAGCAGGCAGCCAGGGCTTTGCATTTGATGTCAACCTTTCCAGGAAGACCAGCAATCTCCAGTCAGAGCAGCAAAGAGGGAAGTTCAGTAGCTCTAGGGAAGGAAGGAGATCAGTCAGCACTTCCTGTAACCAAAGTTCTTGGCTCAGGAGCAGATAGAAGCAAGAAGGAAGTTTAAAAGCTCGTCTATGTGCTACATGGGATCTCTCCAAAGTGCTCAGCCCCAAAGAGCTGGAAGCTGGGTGCCATCCTTAGAAAGCATTGCATTGATGGCCTTAATATGACAATGCGCTTCCCAACGCAGGAGTCCCCTCCCCAGTATTTACCTTTGCATCGGAGACAGGAAAGAATAAAGAATGAACACAGCACTGTCTGACAACACCAGGCAGATTCTACCTGAGACAACGGCAAGCGAGCTGAAAACCTGAAACCAAGTGGAGACAATACTTACAATAGAGGTCTCCTCACCGCTGGTGTCCTTGTCCTTTGAGACTGTTTCCTTGTTTACACCCCACATGGTGCTCCTATGTCAGCACATACACTGCTGATCAGACAGGGTCAGCCAGATGTTTTGTGTGCTCCTTTTGTTGAAATACCCAGATGATTTTATCCGTTGCAGTGTGCTCCTCGCTGCCATTTGCTGGAGACTTCCTGCTCCGTTTCCAATAAGACCTGGACTAGAGGTTACATTGACACTGTGAAACCATTTGTGGACCCAACCTGAAATCCAGGACCTAGAATTTGGGAGGCAGCATCCCAGATGGAAATCTGCAGGCTTTGACCAAAAGAAAGAAAGGGAGAGTAAACACACACACACACACACATATTCTCTCTCTCTCACACACACTATACATATACATATACATATACATATACATATACATATACATATACATATACATATACATATACATATACATATACATATACATATACATATACATATACATATACACACAACCGAAGTCACACATAGGCATGTACTATACACACACACACACACACAGTATTCTCTTTCTCTCTTTCTCTCTCTCTCTCTCACACACACACACACAATACACACAAACACACGCACACACATACCCAAAGTCACACACAGACAGTATATTCTCTCTCATATATACACTACACATTTACACACACCCAAAGTCAAACATATACATGCACTCTACACACACACACACACAAAGCCACATACACACATACACAGGGGTACACACTACACACACAAACATGCACTATACACATACATGCAGACACACGTGCACACAGTATACACACACACATACAGTCACACACAGACACACACACACATGCATATATGCACAAACATGCACCAGGGAAATGAGAACATCAAATCTAAAGAGAAAGAGAAAACAGAACTCTAAAAATGATTTCTGTCTCCTAACATCAGAGTGAAACCTAGAAGATGCCGGAAGAAAGAGCAGTTGGTTCCATCTATCTGAGGATGATTCTCCTCAAGAAGTGATTCTTCAACAAGCATAGGTAAAGGAGGAGCCTATGTTGTAGGAAACATGGGGCATGAAGACCAAACTACACATGGCAGCTGAGACTGCAGAGATGTGTGGTCCATCTCAGATGCTCTGCTGACCTCTGCATCTACTTAGCTCTTGAAGCAAGCTTCACTGTAGTTGTGCTAATTGCCCGGCAGCCCATGAATGCAATTTCCTAGGTTTTCTTTGTCTGTGATCAAGGTGTGTTAAGACCCAATCAAAACCTGAATGCTGAAAGAAGCCGAGGAGAAGCTGAACTTCAACTCAAATGACTTAACTAAAATTACTCCTGATTGTAATTTCCGGTGACCTCCGGTCTCCTGCTGCACACAGCCGAGATTTCGGGCTCCCTTCCTAACAGTGTCGTGAATAATGGCTTTTCCTCTAGAGAGCTATACCAATCCAGTAAGGGATGCCCCGGGTGAAGGCGATCTTTTCTTGTGTCACGTTGTATGAGTCTTGGCTACTTTTCTATTGCTGTGACAAAATACTATGACCCATTCAACTTGCCAAAGTACTTAGTTTGATTTTAAATTTCTGAGGGTTAGCGTCCATGATGGCAGAGCAAAAGCATGGAGGCGGGGACAGCTGAGAGCTCAGTAGGAGGCAGAGGGGGGAGGGGAAGGGGGAGGGGGAGGGGAGAAGGAGAGAGAACACTTGGAATAGAACAGGAAGCTCACGGCATCCCCACCTACCAGCCCCAGGACACACCTCCTCCAACAAAGCTGGCTCCTAATCATCTCAAGCAGTTCCACCTGGGGAGCAATTATTCAAATAATGGGGGAGAGCATTCTCTGTCAAGCCCTCAGTGGCAGGTGCTACCAATGTTTGACTGAGCCTCAAGGATCCTGTCTGGAGCCAGCCATAGAGTCTCTAAGCAAGGGTAAAAGAATAAATAAATGCTCTTGATCAAATGACTGGAGTGTCAGTAGGAGAGAAGAGGGCAGGACACCGGGTAGTTTAGACCACAGTTTATTAAGCTCTTCCCACTCACAGCACCTACTCACTAAGGACATCTTTACCCAACTATTGATAGATTTTTACAAAACAAGAGTATCTGTAATCACCCATTATACAAAACACCTATTGATAATCAAACAGAAAGAAATTTATTTTAAGACAATTCTTTTTCATATAATTTTACCACTTATTAAAGACAAAAGCAAATTTGTGTTCTAATACTTGTTTATTTTTACATTAAAAGATCTTGTCTGAATATTTGATACTACAGGGCGATGGGTACCTTTGGCCCGTTTCAGAGTTGATCGATTTTTTGATTTTATAATTAGCAATACTTAGAACACAACCTCACAGAAATGAATAATGATACAAAATGGCAGAAATATGTCACAGCCACTTCAGAAATTGTTGGGCATTCTGACTTAATCTCAACCCAAAGTTCTTTGAATGATCTTCTGTGAAACTTAGTTTGGCATCTCAAAAAAGTAGGGTTTTTTAAATAAAGTATTGAAATATAATAACAATCCAATGATAAACTAATTTAATATTTGTATACTGAGGAATGACACAATGATAGTAGGAAAAATCCAAAGGTTTTTATTTTCTATAATTAAACAACTATGTTTTGGTGAGAGGAAAAAACTCTCCAAGTGTTTCCCTTTGGTGGTATTGGGTGGAGTGGGCGGACGTCTGCCATGCAAAGTACATGCAATGTATGTTCACAATGAAGGCTTCAGCAAAGCTACGCATGCAAAACTAGCTTGCATTACCACAAGCACCTTATATTCGTTCCATGGTGGGGCTTTGTCCCTGGCTTTGTTTTTTAAGGTTTTTTATGTGTGTCTCTGTGTGTGTATGTGATGGTGCCTCAGAGGCCTGAGGACAACGTTGGATCCAACCCTCTTTGATTTTTCTGTGCGTTCGGAAATCTTTCATTGTTGCTAAAATTTTTCACGAGCCTCAGATCAGCTCCAGTCTAGTCTGGGTCTGTGGCTTTAAAAGTTTAAGCAGCTGGGACCTAAGGTAGCCACACCTCCTCACCAGGGCCTAAACTCTTGGTACCAGTCCAGACTTTCTTCCTAGTCATCTTATTACTGAGCTCCTAAGCTTTCTTCTAAGACATACCAGGTTGTAAGGCAACCCACTACAGCACTCGGTTGCTGTTGTATGTCTGATTCAGTGGTGTTTTCTCAATATGTCCGGTATTCATTCTTCACCTATTTTTAATCTGTCTCGTGTTTAGCATCATGTAGCCCAGATGCCCATGCTTGCTACAGCGATGTAATAGTGAGCACAAGGAAGAATTTCTGAACCTCCAAGTGGGAATCAGTCAAGAACGGCTGTCTTTTCAGTTGTGGAAAATGAATCATCTCCAAACGAAGGTGGCTGAGGCTTTGGCGAAATGTGTCTACGCCACTCAGCGTCTTCTCCGTTTGAAAGGCTCTTGTGACGTGTCTAGTTTTCTTCTGTCTATTAATCACTTTTATTACTGAGTTACTATGGAGTTTGAAGCCAAACCTCCAAGAAAAGTGGAAGTGTGAAGTCGGCGCCTCCCACAGAGAAAAAGGAACGTGATGAAAAATATAACATTGTAACATAATTTTGGCATTTTCTTGTACCTTATGGCTTTAAGGTTCCCATTTTCTAAATAATGATACCAAGTTTCATCCTGTGCAATTTAATTAACTCTGGCAAACAGATTTGACGCATTTTAATTTGTCTTTAGTTGTAAGACTATGATTAATATGCTGCAAACTACCCAGAGTGTAATATGCTCATTACTTCTTTACATCTTGAAATATGAAGGGTGTTCCTGAATGTCCCCAGAGACAGTGAGCATGCCTTTGCTAGACAGCTCATGTTCCTATTAAAATCTGTTCTCGTTTATTCGTTTAAGGGAAAACAAGGGAAAGTTTGAAAAGCACGAACTCTGAGCCTCTCCCAGGAGATTGTGTTTTCGTGTCATCTTTAACAATTAGGAAAAATACTTAAACCATCCGTTTGTTTTCTCGGTAACGGCCTTTCTCACATTGAAGCAAGCTCTTGAAATTAATGCCAACTTTATTATTTTTTTTAAATTCAAAATCAATATTCCAAATTTCTATTGTTTTAGTGAAGGTAAATCTCGTCTTAGGAAGGACTTCGTTTATTTAGTCTTGTGTGTGCATATACTGTGTGTGAGCGTGGTCGCATCCATGCTATGGTGTACATGTAAAGGGGAGAGAACAGCTCCAGCTGTCAGCTCTTCTTGCAGGGTGTCTTTGTTGTTCTCTGGGACGCACAGGGTGTCTGGCCTGTGTGTGCCCAACATTGCTCTCGTCTCCGCCTCTCAATTCACAGCAGGAAGACTGAGCACAGGTACACAGTACCACACCTGAATCTTACTTGGGTACCACACATTTGAACTCAGTCTTCACACTTGGACAGCACATGTCTTACCCACTGAGCCATATTCCCAGCCCTTAAGTGGATGTATAAGGACTAACTAGTATTTTTGTGGAGATGATGATTTTTTTCTTTATAGTTCTTTCTCCCAGAAAGAATTTATCTATTTCCACTAGCATACATTACGTAATTGTCTGTCACATTCATTCCTTCTAAGACTGATGGTTAATTGGCTCTCATGGAAAGCTGAAGGAACCTAACTTTGGCTTGATTTGCACTGCTCTGACTCTCGTCATATTCTGCCCCTTTGATTGGGTTAAATGATGAGATCGTTTTTCTTTAAAATAGTCTTCTCACTCATGGGTGATCTAGGTGAAATTCAGCCAAAAAAAAAAAAAAAAAAAAGATTGTTAGCAGAAGATGGTTATAAAGCCACTTGGTGTTTGAGCAAAACTCAACGTGGGCTTTGGCATTCGATGGATAGACTTTTTTCTAGAGGTCTCTGTGTCGGAATTTACTAGATAGTGCCCATGTGTTCTATGGCTCTGCAAAAAAAATGATGTGGAACAGGACTGCCACTTGGTGGTTGTAGGTATGCTCACTGAGGGAGTCATTTGTTGAGTAAATGACTTATTGAGCGTCTCCTAAATGAGCCAGTGAAACTGGGGAAGCCCAGAAAATGTGCCCTGATCTGGTGATGTTTTATGATAAACTAGGTGTGAACATTTAGGGCAAGATGTGCAGTGTTACAAAGAGAAGGAGAGGGAGGCAATGAGGCCACTTGGAATTTCGGTCCAGAATTATTTTGTAAGCAGATTCAAGGATCTCCCATTTACCTGTTTCTTAAAGGGGGCAAGACTGTCCCATTGCCCCCTATATTAGCCTCGGTAATAGTAACATACATAAAATTTGTTTACCTTTAAAAAACAGGGATTTCTCATTAACTGGATAGTATGGTGTAGTGATAAACTGACAGATGCATGATGAGCAATGACCAATTTTATGATGGTGTCATGTGCAAATCATGTCCTGTGTACTACTTTTTATTGCCATGATTGGACAGCATGGCCGAAGCAGGTTCTAGAAGAAAGAGTTTATTGGGGGCTCACAGCTTTAGAGAGTGAGACCATAACCATTATGTGAGACTGTGGCAGCAGGCAGGTGAGCATGGTGCTGGGGCAGTAGCTAAGAGCTCATGTCTGAGGCAACAACTCTAAGGCAGAGAGGTTAACCAAGAATGAGGTGGGGTTTTGAAATCCCAAAGCCCACCTGCAGTGGCCCACCTCTTCTTCTTGTATACTTCTGAGTTACTTTTTAATTTTAAAGTTGAACCCTGCTTTAAAGCACTGATGTCTATTATATTTTTCTTTAGCTCTAGGGATGTTCAAGAATTAACAAAATGTCCCCATGGTTACAATGGCTGGTTCTTTGAAATTAAGACTGTAGTCCAACAATTGAGTAAGATCTGTCATAAATTATGACAACTACTCCCACCTGTGTAGATATCATAGTCTGTGGACCAAAGTGAAGAATGCTTAAGGTGTAGTCCACAGTAATGATGTTGATTAGGAGGTGACAGAGTGTAGATGGAATCTGGCCCTCTGGTTGCTTTTGTAAATAAAGTTTTATTGGGATACCACCACTGTTTATGTGATGCCTGTAACAACTTCTGTGCTGAGTAGCAAAGCTGAGTAGTTGCTGTAGAGATTCAGTGCCTTCTGAGGAAGTCCCAAATCCTAAATATTACTCTCTGGTCCTTTAAGGAAGTGCTCTCAAATACACTCTTCTCTGAAGTCATGTTGCCTTGAATCTTTGAAGACACTAAAGTAACTGTTTTAGGGATATATGAACAAAATTATGGAAACCATAAAAATGTTCGCATTTACGTGCACATTTTAGTCTGATCTGAAAGAACCCAAATTCCTTTATGGCCTGTATTTCTAGGGCTCTGAAATTTTAGAACATCATTGCAATTTTTTTTAAGCTTACAGCTTATTATAGTGATGCCTTCCTTTAGACACAAAACTTGGGAGGCAGAGGTGGACAGATCTCTGTGAGTTCAAGACTAGCCTAGTCTATATGGTGCATTCCAAGACAGTCAAAGATACAGAGTGAGACCCTGTCTTAATTTTTTAATTAATTAATTAATTTTTGGAGCACATGCTCTGGTGCATGTGTGAGGTCAGAGGACATGTGGAAGTTGTTCCTCTCCTTCCACCATTGTGAGTCCTGGAGATTGAACCCAGGTGGTGAGCAAGTGCCTTTATCTGCTGAGTCATCTTTCCATCCCTTAGCACTGACTGATGATAATGGAGGCTAGTGAAAAGAAAGTGACACGGATACTTTAATGCACTTTGCAACTCTCAACTCTAAATGATTTGGATAAGTTCCGAATTAGTCATCAGCACATACATACATACCATACATACATACATACATACATACATACATGTGTGTATATACATACATGTACATGTATACATATATATGTATATACGTATGTATGTATATACATGTAATATACATATAATCTCTAACTAATTACCTTGGCTCCCTGGATGCACCATTCTGCGAAGGACAATGAGTAGCTATGTATTCATGAAGCCAGCAATAGCAACATGACATCTTCTATGTAGACTACAGCATGAGGACCTAAGGAAGACAGTGCAAGAAGCTCCCTTCCTGATCTGCTTCCTTCACTGTGTCACTAAACTCCCTGACCTGGCCCTTCACCTCCTGAAGGAGCAGGCTTGTACCTACACCGTTACCTGGACACCATCCTTTAGCGACCTTGTTCTATAGAACGGACATTTGTTATCTAAAAGTACAGTTCCACAATCCCCTTCTCTGCCTAAGCTCAACAGTTGAAGCACATGCTAAAGGAGGGATTCTGATTAATTTATCCTTCAATGTACAACTCCTGAGACTACAGGAGAGTCTGGACTGAGAACACAGCGAAACAAACACAGAACATCACATGTGTGACTCTAATTTCTCTAGATTTAAAAATTACCATTCCTTCCCTGTGATACTTTACATTATTAAAGTTGCCTTGGTGGTGGCTATGACCAAAATGGATTTCCAATTTGAGGGATTTCAGATGACTTGGACTTGGTTTCTTAGACCTAATAAAGCAACACCAACACCAAGCTGTGGTTGGCTCTCCCAACTCCTTAGAGTTTTCTGATCCATTTTGTCATCAAGAAAGGGTAGGGCTGGAGAGAAAGATCAGCAGTTAGGAGCACTTCCTGCTCTTCTAGAAGGCCTCAGTTTGACTTCTTCTAGAGCCCATGACTTTCAGCCTACACCTGCCTATGATTCCAGATCTGTTGCCCTCCTCTAGCATGCATGGGCACCAACACCCACATCCACACATTTTTCTCATTAATTTTTTTAAAAAGAAAAGCAAACACAGTGCACGATTTGCCAATAAAAAGTCAGGGAGGTGGGGACAGAGAGATAGAAACTAAGAAGGGACTGTATCAGAATTGGGACATAATGCCTTGCACAAACCATCTCATTTCATTTTTCTTCCCCCAATCATTATTTGTTTTTAGCATCATGAGGCCTGTATTGATCTTGCAAGAAGCTTTACTAATACAGTAAAGTTTGACTGCAGCTTAAATTATGCAGTTCACTATATTAAGCTCAGGCCTTCCAGTCTACCCGAAGTTTCCAGTAAATTCTAGTTGACCTTTGTATAAAGGCCACCTTCACTAGGTGACTTATTTTTGCTATCCTCATGGGTGGTCGCATGAGACAGATCTCCCTGCTGAATAACATAAAATTTTCTCTTTTGCCAACTGAACATTACCCTGGGATGTGGCTTGGAGGAGCAGTTTCTCAATACCATAAACAACGGCTTTCTTGGACAGCCTATTGCTGAAGTCTGGAAGCTGCTCTTGGATTTGCTTTGAGTCACATATGGATTGGTTAAGGAAGTAACTGTGGCTGACCCACTAAATGACAGTGGGCATAATGTAATTAAGCTTAGTGTCCTCTTTAGAGGCTTTGAGAAGTATTGTTGTGACACCAAACCCAAAGAAAGGGAATGTTTAAGAGGCAGGAAATTAGTGAGAAACAGTCTTTGGGGAAATGTTGCAAAGTTAAAAATAATAATAATCATTAAAATGCATTAATATTATTTAAGAATATAACCTGTGCTCCTAAGTACATTTTAGTCAGTAATTTAAGAAAAGAAAAACACGAAAAGTAGTGAGTGACTAGATGTCCAGAAACTTATGATGCATTGGAGTTGAGATGGAGGGTTAAAATATGTTAGAAAATGGGAAAATAAAGAGAAAATAAAAACTCCTAAAGAAATGACTGAGTGGGTATGCTCTGTGGTTACTCAAATTAAACTGTGCTCAACAGCAACAACGAGACTGTTAACTTATAGACAGTATAAACTATCCGAATGCCGTCTGAGGTATAAATGACTGTGCAGAGAGAGCCAGGGGAAAGGCCAAGAAGGGAGAGCCTTTTACCAGTCCCAACCAGCCAGACCCACCACAGCAAAGCAGCATGCAGGCTTTCCAGCCTTCTGACACGAGCCTTGTGTGAGCTTGACACTCAGGGATAAGAAGGCTTGGAGACCGTGCATGAGTGTGTAAGTGTTAACAAAAGGATACTTAGCTTGGATTGTGTCCTTGGCAGTTGTGGTTCAAGGTCTTACTCTTCTCTCCTTGGGAGTCTGTGACACATTTTCTGAAAATGGCTTACCAAGTCTTCAGGGCAAAGGTAATTTATATTATGGTAATACACAACAGCTTTGTCACTCTGTGCAACTGTGACGTTCCATCAGCCTGTATCTCATTGCTTATAATCCCATAATGCAGCTGACAGTGCTTAGGTTTTAGCTTTTGGAGATTAGAGACATGCAGGGGACAGCTCTCAAGATAACCTGTATCCTGACCAGAAGCTACATTACAATAAACGCCTCTTCCCAATAAGGTCTACACTGGGGTACAGATATATGCTTCTTATACAGAGTAGGGCCCCATGGGTGCTTCTAGTCTAATAAACCAAAAGTGTATGAACACACACACACACACACACACACACACACACACACACACACAGAGCAAGGTAACTCACTGGGTAATGGGTAAAGGTGCTTGCCACCAGTCCTTACAGCCTGAGTTTAATCCTGTATGGGAAAGAAAGAAAGAAAGAAAGAAAGAGAGAGAGAGAGAGAGAGAGAGAGAGAGAGAGAGAGAGAGAGAGGGAGGGAGGGAGGGAGGAAGGAAGGAAGAAAGGAAGAAAGAAAGAAAATTGAAAAAACCTTCAAAGTCTGAATTATAGCGCTTGGCAATTCTATTCCTATACAGTCATTACCCTACATTATATGGCCCAGAATGGCTCATCATGCTATATGTCACACAAAATAAATGTATGTGTGTTCTTGCAAACAGGGTGGTCAATTCTTGGTTTAGTATGCTGTCCCTGCAATTTGGGCCTAGAGAAGTCCAAGGGTTGGATTTCTAGCCTAGGGATCAACAGGGTGAGTTTAGAGCCCCTTTCTAATTCCACTCTCTGCTTGCGATCCACCAACCCAGAGCACACCCTAACCCCTTCAAGGAGAAACCAAGAAAGCTTAATATGCTTCATGTGTGTCAATGTGCTAGCCATAAAGTTTAACCTGTCAATTTCTCTAAGTGATATCAGGTAAAGAATTGGATGGATCACATATTAGACCCAGAAATTTTCATCCTGAGACTTATAGGTTGTGAAATCATGTGGATTTTTTCTTGATAAAGATTAATACTTTTCCTTATGAAGTACCACTACATTCCAGAGACCTTAGGATATATCCTTCATTTAATCCTTGTCACGGTTCTATTATCTAGATCTGATCAACCCAACCTAATTTTACAGACAAACCCATATTCAGAAAAGTTGAGTGATTTTTTTCCAAAGGTGCATAAATTACATTAATGGACAAACCAAGATCAAACTCTTGTCTTTCTGATGTCAGGCATTAAATACAATCCAGCCGACAGCTGTGCATAGTGATTCCAAAGTTAGACACAAACCGTGGCATCCCTACTCCAAGCAGCCTCTGTTCCCCAAAGTGCTAGATTGATCTTAGAACAAACAGCTCATTGCTGAGGCAGAAAGAAAAGCTAGGTTTGATTTGGCCTTGAGTGGCAATGTGCATTGTTCAGGAAGTGAGAGCAACTAGCCAGAAATGCCTTGCTGCTTTGACAGGGTGGCCTTCTGCAGAATTAATTGGTTTGTTTTGTTTTGTTTTAATTCCCAAACAGACAACAGTTGAATTCATTCAAGCCTGGGGAGAAATCTCACGTGTACAGATAAGATTTTTCCCATCCTGAATTGAACACAAAGTTTGATGTTTTCTGCCAGTTGGGATGTAGGGCAGTCAGGCTACACCACCTTAGAAATGGAGTAGAGGAAACTTACGGTTCTTGTTCTTCCTCTCTTTATTGGCTTTCGCACTGCAAAAGAGTCATCCTGAACAGGTCATTAAATGTCCAAGAAACTGAGGAGACTAATAGATGCTGGTGAACATCTTTCTGGTGAAACGGTTACAAAATGGGGAACCCTGGGAACTGATCGTCACTAAGTACTGTGCTGGAGCACAAGGGCTGAGACACACACGCACCTCACTCCCACTCGTCTGCCATTTTGCCTGCTTTGCCATTGCTGCTACAGGGAATCTGCAGGTTTAAAGTGGGAGCATCAAAACCATGTCACCGGATTACTCATTTCTCCAGAGTCTGGTGTGTGACTCAGGCATGATCCGTGTTCTATCAAGTCTGTTTTATATACACAACTCATTTCCATCACAGTTAAATATCTTCCCCAGAATTTGAGCTGCAAAAATTGGAGGGACACAAGAAAAAAAGGAGCCATTCATAAATTTCTGGATAGGGTTGTAGAGGTGCCTCGGTCCAGTGTGAATAAACCACACCTGGGCACGTGCAATTTGCAGCGATAATGTGACTTCCTGGGGCTGTTGGTCATGCGTTTGATTTCCCACCAAAGCTGTTTCTTATAACAAACAGGAAACCTCACTAAGTTGAATCCAAGGTTTGAGCAATGGAAAGGCATATAGATGATGTCGTGCATTATAAATATTTTTTGTACTTGCTGGTTTATTTCTAAGGAAACTGTGCTGATGATGTCATAATGATGACTGGCTTTTACTAGTGTTTTGCTCTAAAGCAGTAGACCAGTTGTCATGATGAAAAAATAAACAGCTTGGTGGTATTCCTCAGTATTTCACTCGGTGTCTTCTAGAGACGTTAATCCTGGGGAGCGTCTCTGGGGCTATTGCTGTTCCACATCATAAGACACAACATGGAGGCAGAATAAAGTGTTGTAACTTACACAATAGGGAATGATGACCGTTACTCTTTACCGGAAACACTCATATTTCTCTAACAGTCAATCTTATGCTAACATTTCTCTGGTCAGCATTATTTATTGTCAGAGAAAGATATTTTGCAAGGATTTTGTACACAGTTTAAACATATGCCACTTCTCCCAGCAGCCAGTAGGAGTTGTTGACACTGAATTTTCATATTTTCATTGATGCCTCAGTCCAGTGCCTTTTCTGGATGGATTCATTTGTTAGATTGCAAGATTGTTAGGTGGATTCTTTGAAAATTTCATACATTGGATTTTATAATATTTACTCTAGCTCCTTCCAGATGCAACACCACCTTCCACACCCAATTTCATATCTTTCTTTTTTTAATAACTCCTCAATTCCACTTACTGCTGCCGTATACTCCTGGATGTGTGCATCTGCTGGAGCATGCCATCTACCGGGAACCACATCCTTAAAGAAAACTGACCATTCCTCTTTCAGAAGCCAGTCACAGTTGTTCAGTTAGGGGTGGGGACTCAGGAATCACTTTCTGTCCTATTTGAGCATGTTGTCTGGCTTGCCTTGTACAGCAACCACAGCGGCTGCATGAGTTCCCAAGCACAGAGGTCCTGCCATGTTCAGAAGACAGTGTTTTGCTCAGGTCTTCCTTGACTTAGCCATTCCGATCTTCCTGCCCTCTGTCTTCCCTCCGATTCAAGGAAGGTACGAGATGATATATATATATATATATATCATATATCTATATCTATATCTATATATGTGGATATCTATATAGATATAGATATAGATATAGATGTAGATATAGATATAGATATATAGATAGATATATAGATATAGATATAGATATAGATATATAGCCGAGCAGTCCACTGAAATATATTCTCTGCTCTTTGGCCAGCTGTGAGTCCATTACACACCGTCCACTGCACAAAGAAACTTCTCTGATGAGGCCTGAGAGCTGCACTATGGGTAGAAAGATAAGAGTTGAGGGGGCAGTTTGAGGTAATGTTCTTTTAGCAGAATAATAGTATTAGGTACATACACACACACACACACACACACACACACACACATGCACGCATGCACGCATGCATGCACGCACACACACACACACACACAAGGCCTTTAGCTCCCTACCTATGGGATCTTGGTCACATTTACAGCACCAGGCATCTGCTTTCTCCTGCAGGGCAGCAGAAAGCAGTTGGTTAGCCCTGATTTCATCCATGCTCCTATTGTGCTCGTTGGCATAGTTTGCCACGCCGGACGTTATTGTCGTTCACAGTTACAGCTGGCAGGACTGCTGATGACTTTTTTTCTTGATAAATCTTTTTAAGTGATTTATTTGACATGACAATATTTTAAAAGAGAAGTAAAAATGAAGTATAATAAAGATACATGTGAAATAGAATTATAGGTCTTCTTGCCTTTTATTCATTAATGTTTGAATGCCTAGAGCTGACAGCAGTCAGCTGCTAAGTCTTGGGAGCACAGTCAAAGCATAATAAAATGTAGTTTCTGCTCAAGAGACTGGATGAGAGAGACTGGTAGACACAGTTAACGCAACATGATGTGGGCGGAGTGGTGTCTCAAGAATGCATGGAAAGTGCTAGAAAGAAAAGAGAAAGATACGAGGAACTCTGAGTCTAGACTTAGCAGGGAAGTGGGAGCTGGGCCTTAAAATAGACAGAAATCCTTCCAGAAGAACTGCCACCTCCCTCTACTCAGAAGGCAAGACCAACCCAAAGGCGCCAGTGTTAAAGCTGACAGGGTGTCCACTTGACTCTATCTGGAAGCACATAAACCTGAGGTAAAATGATCAGAGTTGAGACTGGGAAAAAGAACAAAAAACAAAAAACAACCAAACACTAGAACCATTTAGTGAAGCCTCTTGTATTCACTGAGGAATTATTTGGTCTTCTTTTGTAAATGATAATGAATCAAAAAATTACATTGTTTTTTATTTTAAGGAGATAGAGTAAAATAATCTTTTTTTTTTTTTTTTGTAAATCTGTGTGACGGATGGAGCAGTGTCCCCACCCCACCACCATCAGATATGGCCAGGCAGTGTAAAAACTCATACAGCCAAAGGACAACTTGCCCTCTACTCTCGCCACAATGCTTTTACCTCTATTTAGACTTATATTAGAAAAATGCTTGATATAAAGAAAACAGCTTCCTCCATCCTTGAACCACCTCCATAGCGACAGATGCAGTCCCCCAGAATTAATAAGGGCAATTCTATCTCAAGCCACTGTTCTGCTTATAGACCACTCTGAAAAGATGCACATTGACACCCAAAATAACGTTTCACGGTATGTCTGAGGTCCCTCAAGAATTTCTGCAAGCTACTCTCCCTTCTACTGTGTCAAGGGAAAGACTGCCAATATACAATAGAAAAAAAAAAAACTTCCTGTCATCTCACATTGTTTATGGTCATAGCAGTGACAAACTAATTCAGTGATGAATACCGTTCATCATTATGACCTTCCAATCCCATATGTAGTTAAGGGTAGCCCTCCTGTTTGCCCAGTGTCACAGCCACAGAAAAACCCATCCCATGCCAGAGGAAGAAAGCTGATTGGCTAGCACTGACAAACATCCTTTGAGTGTTAGACATCTGTTTTCTGTGTTCTTCGTTGTAGGATGAATGCCTTGTGAAAAGAAGTTAGAATGTCTATGCAATAGGGGGAAACACTTTGGGGGTGGGTTAATGCCCCTGTAGTCAAACTGCCTGCAAGCCATAGATGAAGGTTAAGCCAGTAAACCTCTGCTAGAACTCATGTTCTTTCCACTGTGTTCACACAGCCTCAGAACCCTAAGATTACTGCAACCAGGCAGCAATGGTTGGGCAAACACATACTTCGGCTGACTTTTTCTTTCCTCTCTTTCCAAAGAATGGTAAAGGTTCACGGTTCACAGATAGGTAAGACTGTCGTCTTAGTCCAGTTCCGTTGACTGCCTCTCTAGGAGAGGCTGTGCTTGCTCTCCTATGGCCACCTCACCTCAAAATCTCAACTTGAATTCGAAGTCCACGCAGACCTTCCCTAAGACCTTTGATTCAGTTGAACCTTTACCTCAATACTCTTCCCACAACACCCTATACTTTTCTTACAGAATTCCCCTAAACACTAATTACAAATTTATTTGTAACCATCATTCCTTAAAATGTGGCTTTCCAACTAGAACAAACTAGCCCAGGCCATGGCATATGAGAATAATGTAGACTTGTACGGAGCACCAAGAATGTGTCAAAGCTGTTCCCTGATCTTTCTGTGAACTACCTCACAGTGACCCACAAGGTAGCAGAGACCCTTGTGCGCTGCAGACACAGGAGTTCTAAGAACTCCCCTAATCAAAGGCCCATACATGGGAAGCCTACATCAGACATAGGATCTGAACTCTGAGTTCATGCTCTTCAGTGTGGAAATAGGAATGAACAGGATTTGGTGCCCCAGGCTGTGGAGTGACTGCCTTACCTCATCATGCAGATGACTGAGGGAAGGGCTGGACTCCCAGCTCTGAGAGGGAAGAGGATGGGGATGATCCCTTGGTTATTCAAGAGTAGATGCTGCCTGATAGGAAATGTACACTGTCTGTGCTGTGCTTTCGTACCAGAAACTCTTCTCCTTCCCCATGGGGTTCTGGGAATTAGAATGGAGAATGTCCATTTTCCTCACTTTTGCCCAGATAGCCTAATGTGTGCATGAACATCCTAGAAACAATTGCTTGTCTTTAGCTCCTATATTTTTGGTTGTGAACCTAGCCTTTAATGGTTGAGCCATCTCTCCAGCCCTGCTTGTCCTTTCCTAAGCCTTACTTTGGTTCATTGAGAGCACAGTCTCACATGATTTAATCAGAAATCCCTGCACATTTGGTCATTTGGTCCCACATTCCATTGTCCCTCATGACCTGTAGTGACATTTCTGTTGAGAAAGGGCAGGGATCACCAGTGCCTCTTTCCACTGACAACTGACAACTTGTAGAAAAGTGAACAGTTCTCCCCTCCTCCTAGCAAAACTTTTCTGCTCCTCTCATTGTTTCTTTTAAAAATTTATGAAATCCAGGGGCTTGGCAAGATGACTTGATGAGTGCAAGAGCTTGCTACAGAAGCCTGGTGACCTGAGTTCAATCCCTGGAACCCATGGGACGACAGCAAAGGAGAGAGCCAATTATGAAAAGTTGTCCTCTGACTTCCACATGCACAGTGTGATGTGTCCACTCCCTCATGACTCCCTTTGTCACTCTCCCCACCAGATACATGTGCACATGATGATGATGATGATGACATTCAAGCCCTCCCTTTAGTCTTTCTTAAATCCTATTCTGATTTTATAGTCTTCAATCTAGACTTTATCCAAATTAATGTACATACTAGTCCCACACTTCTATTAAACATGCATTTATTCACAAATACTCATTACTTTCATCTAAAATTAGTATAAATGCATAAATCCTAAGTAAGAGTTGGTGTGTGTATGCCTGAAATAGGAGGATCCCAAATTTGAGTCTAATCTGGGCTACACAGAGAAATTGTGTCAGGAGAAGAAGAGGAAAAGGAGGAGGAAGATGTGAAAAAGAAGAATTAATATAAGTACATAAGATATGTAATATCAACTATAATTGCTCAGTTTAGATATATGAGGCACAATAAGTGTTTTTTCTAATTATTGATTATGACCACATTTTGTGGTAAAAGTGACTATATGAAAATGGATGATTGTCTTTTGGTCCTTCGGTTGCTATGGCCAGAGCTCAGCACTTTGATCATGTTATAGTGGGGCTTCATGATGATATCAAAGAGCCAAACAACTTGATTTTGCTACTTTGGTAACTTGCAAGTTTAATTGACCCATAAATCATATTCGTTCAAACTCCAACTCAGAAAATAATTTTTAAAGTGCCATAATTTTTATGTGACCTTGAAGTTCCAGCAATGTATTATATAACTCCTCAAGAGAGGTCACATGAAGGGAACCTCCTATTTCCTTAAATTTATTAGTGTTCCTTGGTGGTCTAAACTGCTAGGGTTGGTTGGGTTTTTTTCTTTTTCTTTTCATGGTTCCCTTTCAAAGCAAAAATCTTATTTAATTGCTCAATTTTTGTGCTCATGGAAGCCAGTTAGAGCTCCTCTGTGGAGTCAGAGGAGGAAACACACACTGAGGAAGGGCCGTGAGACATGACTGGGGAAGTCAAGTGCACCAGCCTTAGATTTCTAGGGAACTATGCAAAGATAATGGTTTTAGCCGCATAATCACTGTCTTAGCCACACATCATAAAAAGCAAACTTTATAAAACCAGAAAGCTAAATTCATTAAAAGCAAGTTTATACGCTTTGCTAGAGTGAAGCATTTATCTTTTATATTGTTTATGGTTTTCTTTTTGCCTTTATTGAAAAAGCCCTAAATTTCTCCTTTCCTGGCAGGAAAAAATATTATTATTCCAACTGCACAGATATAAATCATATGGAACTACGAAAGGAATATACTTTATAGTCCTGCGTCTAATGTTTAAAACCCAATAGACAATAAATGCCTCGGAGATTCCAGCAGAAGATGAAACCTTACTGCTCATTCTATTTCATTTGTTTTCACTATAAAAATCTAATATTGCAAATAATTCATAAAATTGACTTTTATCCTAATGAAAGTACAATCCCGATTCTTATGAACTCATTAAAATTTGTCTTCATTATAGACTAAGTCTTTCAAGATAAAAAAAAAAAAAACGAGTTTAAAGTATTAAGACAATAAACTGACAGTTCACCCAGGAAGTAAAATAAACTTGAACCTGGGCTTGTTTGTTCACTCAGCCCTTGGAAAACAGACATCAGCGTCATGAGTTCAAGGACTGTATGGACTACATAGCAAGGTACAAGCCTCTCTGGGTTGCATAGTGTCTTAAAGATAGATAGATAGATAGATAGATAGATAGATAGATAGATAGATAGATAGATAGATAGATAGATAATGGGTGGGTGGGTGGATGGTTGGATGGATGGATGGATGGTTGGATGGATAGATGGATGGATGGATGGTGGATGATAGGTAGGTAGGTAGATGATAGATAACAAATACATAGAATTATAAGGAAGTCTTTTTTTTTTTTTTTTTATTAACTTGAGTATTTCTTATATACATTTCGAGTGTTATTCCCTTTCCCGGTTTCCGGGCAAACATCCCCCACCCCCTTCCCCTTCCTTATGGGTGTTCCCCTCCCAACCCTCCCCCCATTGCCGCCCTCCCCCCATAGACTAGTTCACTGTGGGTTCAGTCTTAGCAGGACCCAGGGCTTCCCCTTCCACTGGTGCTCTTACTAGGATATTCATTGCTACCTATGGGGTCAGAGTCCAGGGTCAGTCCATGTATAGTCTTTAGGTAGTGGCTTAGTCCCTGGAAGCTCTGGTTGCTTGGCATTGTTGTACTTTTGGGGTCTCGAGCCCCTTCAAGCTCTTCCAGTTCTTTCTCTGATTCCTTCAATAGGGGACCTATTCTCAGTTCAGTGGTTTGCTGCTGGCATTCGCCTCTATATTTGCTGTATTCTGGCTGTGTCTCTCAGGAGCGATCTACATCCGGCTCCTGTCGGTCTGCACTTCTTTGCTTCATCCATCTTGTCTAATTGGGTGGCTGTATATGTATGGGCCACATGTGGGGCAGGCTCTGAATGGGTGTTCCTTCAGTCTCTGTTTTAATCTTTGCCTCTCCCTTCCCTGCCAAGGGTATTCTTTTTCCTCATTTAAAGAAGGAGTGAAGCATTCACATTTTGATCATCCGTCTTGAGTTTCGTTTGTTCTAGGGATCTAGGGTAATTCAAGCATTTGGGCTAATAGCCACTTATCAATGAGTGCATACCATGTATGTCTTTCTGTGATTGGGTTAGCTCACTCAGGATGATATTTTCCAGTTCCAACCATTTGCCTACGAATTTCATAAACTCGTTGTTTTTGATAGCTGAGTAATATTCCATTGTGTAGATGTACCACATTTTCTGTATCCATTCCTCTGTTGAAGGGCATCTGGGTTCTTTCCAGCTTCTGGCTATTATAAATAAGGCTGCGATGAACATAGTGGAGCACGTGTCTCTTTTATATGTTGAGGCATCTTTTGGGTATATGCCCAAGAGAGGTATAGCTGGATCATCAGGCAGTTCAATGTCCAATTTTCTGAGGAACCTCCAGACTGATTTCCAGAATGGTCTTACCAGTCTGCAATCCCACCAACAATGGAGGAGTGTTCCTCTTTCTCCACATCCTCGCCAGCATCTGCTGTCACCTGAGTTTTTGATCTTAGCCAATCGCACTGGTGTGAGGTGAAATCTCAGGGTTGTTTTGATTTGCATTTCCCTTATGACTAAAGATGTTGAACATTTCTTTAGGTGTTTCTCAGCCATTCGGCATTCCTCAGCTGTGAATTCTTTGTTTAGCTCTGAACCCCATTTTTTAATAGGGTTATTTGTTTCCCTGCGGTCTAACTTCTTGAGTTCTTTGTATATTTTGGAAATAAGGCCTCTATCTGTTGTAGGATTGGTAAAGATCTTTTCCCAATCTGTTGGTTGCCGTTTTGTCCTAACCACAGTGTCCTTTGCCTTACAGAAGCTTTGCAGTTTTATGAGATCCCATTTGTCGATTCTTGATCTTAGAGCATAAGCCATTGGTGTTTTGTTAAGGAAATTTTTTCCAGTGCCCATGTGTTCCAGATGCTTCCCTAGTTTTTCTTCTATTAGTTTGAGTGTGTCTGGTTTGATGTGGAGGTCCTTGATCCACTTGGACTTAAGCTTTGTACAGGGTGATAAGGATGGATCGATCTGCATTCTTCTACATGTTGCCCTCCAGTTGAACCAGCACCATTTGCTGAAAATACTATCTTTTTTCCATTGGATGGTTTTGGCTCCTTTGTCAAAAATCAAGTGACCATAGGTGTGTGGGTTCATTTCTGGGTCTTCAATTCTATTCCATTGGTCTATCTGTCTGTCTCTGTACCAATACCATGCAGTTTTTATCACTATTGCTCTGTAATACTGCTTGAGTTCAGGGATAGTGATTCCCCCTGAAGTCCTTTTATTGTTGAGGATAGCTTTAGCTATCCTGGGTTTTTTGTTATTCCAGATGAATTTGCAAATTGTTCTGTCTAACTCTTTGAAGAATTGGATTGGTATTTTGATGGGGATTGCATTGAATCTGTAGATTGCTTTTGGTAAAATGGCCATTTTTACCATATTAATCCTGCCAATCCATGAGCATGGGAGATCTTTCCATCTTCTGAGGTCTTCTTCAATTTCTTTCCTCAGTGTCTTGAAGTTCTTATTGTACAGATCTTTTACTTGCTTGGTTAAAGTCACACCGAGGTACTTTATATTATTTGGGTCTATTATGAAGGGTGTCGTTTCCCTAATTTCTTTCTCGGCTTGTTTCTCTTTTGTATAGAGGAAGGCAACTGATTTATTTGAGTTAATTTTATACCCAGCCACTTTGCTGAAGTTGTTTATCAGCTTTAGTAGTTCTCTGGTGGAACTTTTGGGATCACTTAAATATACTATCATGTCATCTGCAAATAGTGATATTTTGACCTCTTCTTTTCCGATCTGTATCCCTTTGATCTCCTTTTGTTGTCTGATTGCTCTGGCTAGAACTTCAAGAACTATATTGAATAAGTAGGGAGAGAGTGGGCAGCCTTGTCTAGTCCCTGATTTTAGTGGGATTGCTTCAAGTTTCTCTCCATTTAGTTTAATGTTAGCAACTGGTTTGCTGTATATGGCTTTTACTATGTTTAGGTATGGGCCTTGAATTCCTATTCTTTCCAGGACTTTTATCATGAAGGGGTGTTGAATTTTGTCAAATGCTTTCTCAGCATCTAATGAAATGATCATGTGGTTCTGTTCTTTCAGTTTGTTTATATAATGGATCACGTTGATGGTTTTCCGTATATTAAACCATCCCTGCATGCCTGGGATGAAGCCTACTTGATCATGGTGGATGATTGTTTTGATGTGCTCTTGAATTCGGTTTGCCAGAATTTTATTGAGTATTTTTGCGTCGATATTCATAAGGGAAATTGGTCTGAAGTTCTCTTTCTTTGTTGTGTCTTTGTGTGGTTTAGGTATAAGAGTAATTGTGGCTTCGTAGAAGGAATTCGGTAGGGCTCCATCTGTTTCAATTTTGTGGAATAGTTTGGATAATATTGGTATGAGGTCTTCTATGAAGGTTTGATAGAATTCTGCACTAAACCCGTCTGGACCTGGGCTCTTTTTGGTTGGGAGACCTTTAATGACTGCTTCTATTTCCTTAGGAGTTATGGGGTTGTTTAACTGGTTTATCTGTTCCTGATTTAACTTCGATACCTGGTATCTGTCTAGGAAATTGTCCATTTCCTGAAGATTTTCAAATTTTGTTGAATATAGGTTTTTATAGTAAGATCTGATGATTTTTTGAATTTCCTCCGAATCTGTAGTTATGTCTCCCTTTTCATTTCTGATTTTGTTAATTTGGACACACTCTCTGTGTCCTCTCGTTAGTCTGGCTAAGGGTTTATCTATCTTGTTGATTTTCTCAAAGAACCAACTTTTGGTTCTGTTGATTCTTTCTATGGTCCTTTTTGTTTCTACTTGGTTGATTTCAGCTCTGAGTTTGATTATTTCCTGCCTTCTACTCCTCCTGGGTGTATTTGCTTCTTTTTGTTCTAGAGCTTTTAGGTGTGCTGTCAAGCTGCTGACATATGCTCTTTCCTGTTTCTTTCTGCAGGCACTCAGCGCTATGAGTTTTCCTCTTAGCACAGCTTTCATTGTGTCCCATAAGTTTGAGTATGTTGTATCTTCATTTTCATTAAATTCTAAAAAGTTTTTAATTTCTTTCTTTATTTCTTCCTTGACCAGGTTATCATTGAGTAGAGCATTGTTCAATTTCCACGTATATGTGGGCATTCTTCCCTTATTGTTATTGAAGACCAGTTTTAGGCCGTGGTGGTCCGATAGCACGCATGGGATTATTTCTATCTTTCTGTACCTGTTGAGGCCCGTTTTTTGACCAATTATATGGTCAATTTTGGAGAAAGTACCATGAGGAGCTGAGAAGAAGGTATATCCTTTTGCTTTAGGATAGAATGTTCTATAAATATCCGTTAAGTCCATTTGGCTCATGACTTCTCTTAGTCTGTCTACATCACTGTTTAATTTCTGTTTCCATGATCTGTCCATTGATGAGAGTGGGGTGTTGAAATCTCCCACTATTATTGTGTGAGGTGCAATGTGTGTTTTGAGCTTTAGTAAGGTTTCTTTTACATATGTAGGTGCCCTTGTATTTGGGGCATAGATATTTAGGATTGAGAGTTCATCTTGGTTGATTTTTCCTTTGATGAATATGAAGTGTCCTTCCTTATCTTTTTTGATGACTTTTAGTTGGAAATTGATTTTATTTGATATTAGAATGGCTACTCCAGCTTGCTTCTTCTGACCATTTGCTTGGAAAGTTGTTTTCCAGCCTTTCACTCTGAGGTAGTGTCTGTCTTTGTCTCTGAGGTGTGTTTCCTGTAGGCAGCAGAATGCAGGGTCCTCGTTGCGTATCCAGTTTGTTAATCTATGTCTTTTTATTGGGGAGTTGAGGCCATTGATATTGAGAGATATTAAGGAATAGTGATTATTGCTTCCCGTTATATTCATATTTGATGTGAGGTTATGTTTGTGTGCTTTCATTCTCTTTGTTTTGTTGCCAAGACGATTAGTTTCTTGCTTCTTCTAGGGTATAGCTTGCCTCCTTATGTTGGGCTTTACCATTTATTATCCTTTGTAGTGCTGGATTTGTAGAAAGATATTGTGTAAATTTGGTTTTGTCATGGAATATCTTGGTTTCTCCATCAATGTTAATTGAGAGTTTTGCTGGATACAGTAACCTGGGCTGGCATTTGTGTTCTCTTAGGGTCTGTATAACATCAGTCCAGGATCTTCTGGCCTTCATAGTTTCTGGCGAGAAGTCTGGTGTGATTCTGATAGGTCTCCCTTTATATGTTACTTGACTTTTTCCCTTACTGCTTTTAATATTCTTTCTTTATTTTGTGCATTTGGTGTTTTGGCAATTATGTGACGGGAGGTGTTTCTTTTCTGGTCCAATCTATTTGGAGTTCTGTAGGCTTCCTGTATGTCTATGGGTATCTCTTTTTTTAGGTTAGGGAAGTTTTCTTCTATGATTTTGTTGAAGATATTTACTGGTCCTTTGAGCTGGGAGTCTTCACTCTCTTCTATACCTATTATCCTTAGGTTTGATCTTCTCATTGAGTCCTGGATTTCCTGTATGTTTTGGACCAGTAGCTTTTTCCGCTTTACATTATCTTTGACAGTTGAGTCAATGATTTCTATGGAATCTTCTGCTCCTGAGATTCTCTCTTCCATCTCTTGTATTCTGTTGGTGAAGCTTGTATCTACAGCTCCTTGTCTCTTCTTTTGGTTTTCTATATCCAGGGTTGTTTCCATGTGTTCTTTCTTGATTGCTTCTATTTCCATTTTTAATTCCTTCAACTGTTTGATTGTGTTTTCCTGGAATTCTTTCAGGGATTTTTGCGATTCCTCTCTGTAGGCTTTTACTTGTTTATTAATGTTTTCCTGTGCTTCCCTAAGTGTGTTCAGGTCTTTCCTGAAGTCCTCCAGCATCATGATCAAATATGATTTTGAAACTAGATCTTGCTTTTCTGGTGTGTTTGGATATTCCATGTTTGTTTTGGTGGGAGAATTGGGCTCCGATGATGCCATGTAGTCTTGGTTTCTGTTGCTTGGGTTCCTGCGCTTGCCTCTCGCCATCAGATTATCTCTAGTGTTACTTTGTTCTGCTATTTCTGACAGTGGCTAGACTGTCCTATAAGCCTGTGTGTCAGGAGTGCTGTATACCTGTTTTCCTCTCTTTCAGTCAGTTATGGGGACAGAGTGTTCTGCTTTCGGGCGTGTAGTTTTTCCTCTCTACAGGTCTTCAGCTGTTCCTGTGGGCCTGTGTCTTGAGTTCACCAGGCAGCTTTCTTGCAGCAGAAAATTTGGTCTTACCTGTGGTCCCGAGGCTCAGGTTTGCTCGTGGGGTGCTGTCCAGGGGCTCTCTGCAGCGGCAGCAACCAGGAAGACCTGTGCCGCCCCTTCCGGGAGCTTCAGTGCACCAGGGTTCCAGATGGTCTTTGGCTTTTTCCTCTGGCGTCCGAGATGTGTGTGCAGGGAGCAGTCTCTTCTGGTTTCCCAGGCCTGTCTGCCTCTCTGAAGGTTTAGCTCTCCCTCCCACGGGATTTGGGTGCAGAGAACTGTTTATCCGGTCTGTTTCCTTCAGGGTCCAGCGGTGTCTCCGGCAGGGGTCCTGCCGCTCCTGGGCCCTCCCCCACGGGAGCCCAGAGGCCTTATACAGTTTCCTCTTGGGCCAGGGATGTGGGCAGGGGTGAGCAGTGTTGGTGGTCTCTTCCGCTCTGCAGCCTCAGGAGTGCCCACCTGACCAGGCGGTTGGGTCTCTCTCTCACCGGGTCTGGGAGCAGAGAGCTGCTGCGGGCCGGGATCCGCGGGTGTGGGACTTCCGGTAAACACAGAACGTGCCCGGTTCTAGAGAAATTCTGCTTCCGTGTGTCCCAAGCTCACCAGGCAGCTTTCTTGCAGCAGAAAATTTGGTCTTACCTGTGGTCCCGAGGCTCAAGTTCGCTCGTGGGGTGCTGCCCAGGGGCTCTCTGCAGCGGCAGCAACCAGGAAGACCTGTGCCGCCCCTTCCGGGAGCTTCAGTGCACCAGGGTTCCAGATGGTCTTTGGCTTTTTCCTCTGGCGTCCGAGATGTGTGTGCAGGGAGCAGTCTCTTCTGGTTTCCCAGGCCTGTCTGCCTCTCTGAAGGTTTAGCTCTCCCTCCCACGGGATTTGGGTGCAGAGAACTGTTTATCCGGTCTGTTTCCTTCAGGGTCCGGCGGTGTCTCCGGCAGGGGTCCTGCCGCTCCTGGGCCCTCCCCCACGGGAGCCCAGAGGCCTTATACAGTTTCCTCTTGGGCCAGGGATGTGGGCAGGGGTGAGCAGTGTTGGTGGTCTCTTCCGCTCTGCAGCCTCAGGAGTGCCAAGGAAGTCTTAAAGAAGTTAAAGTGTTTTCTAAATTTTTCCCTTTATCTCAAAGAAATTATTTATAAACAAGATTTGTCCAGTATTTGTGAATTGACAGGCTCTCACTATATCAACTTTGGACCTAAAGTTAGTAAGTCTGGAGTTGAAGTAAGCAAGTGTTTCTATTAGTCAGCATTGCTCTAAAATAATTTTCAGAGCCGTATTCAACTGTGTGTTCTTCATAATCAATCTTTATATCCCAGTGTCAGCCCCCCTTCTCCTCCAGTACCTCTACAAAGACCCTCCACCCATCCCACCCTCCCCTTCTCCTTTGCAAGGGGAACGCCCACCTCAGGGAGTTAACCTCCTCACCCCCACTGCCCTGCACATCAAGTCGCTGCAGGAATAGGTGCATCGTCGACCACTGAGGGCAGACAAGGCCGATCACTTTGGGGAACAGGATCCACAGGCAGGCAGCAAGCTCAGGGACAGTCCCTGCTCCAATTGTTGGGGGACCCGCATGAGGACCAAGCTGCTCATCTGCTACATATGAGCCAGGAGACTAAGTCCAGCTCCTGCTCGCTCTTTGGTTGTTGGTTCAGGCTCTAGGAACCCCTAAGGGGTTGACTCTATTGGTCTCCTTGTGGAGTCACTGTCTTCTTCAGGTTCCTAAGTCCTTCGAACTCTTCCATAATATCACCGGGCTCCGTCTAATGTTGGCGCTCTGGATCTCTTTCCATTGGCTGCTAGGTGGAGCTTCACAGAGGACAGCTATGCTAGGTTCCTGTCTGCAAGCATAACTGAGTATCGTTAGTAGTGTCAGACATTAGTTCTTGCCTAGGATGGGTCTCAATTTGAGGCAGAGTCATTGGTTGCTCGTTCCTTCAGTCTCTGCTCTATCCTTGTTCCTGCATATCTTGTCCAAGGTTTTGTGAGTGAGTTACTGTCCTTATCCTTCCACTGGGAGGCCTGCCTGGTTACAGGAAGTGGCCACTTCCAAATCCATATCCCCCACTCCTAAAAGTCTCAGCTAGAGTCACCTCTGTGTACCTCCTGGGGCCTCCACCAATCCCTTTGGCATGTTCTAGAGATTGCACACCCCACACTGCCTCTACTTCCCTTCTCTGTCCCCTGCCCTCCCTAATTGATCCCCTCCCCAACATGCTTCCCTCCCCAACCCCTCTCCCCCCAGACCTTCCTTCTTTTGACCTCCAATATCTATTTTGTTCCCCCTTCTGAGAAAGATTCAACCAGCCCCTGGGCCTTCCTTGTTATTTGACTTCTTTGGGTCTTTGATTATACCATGATTCACCTGTACTTTATGGCTAATATCTACTTATAAGTGAGTACATACCACTCATGTCCTTTTTGGTCTGGGTTACCTCACTCAGGATGATATTTTCTAATTCCATGCATTTGCCTGCAAAATTCATGATGACCTTGTTTTTAATGACTGAGTAGCACTACATTGTGTAAATGAACCACATTTTCTGTATTGATTCTTCAGTTGAGGGGCATCTGGGTCATTTCCAGTTTCTGGCTCTTACGAATAAAGCTGCTATGAACATAGTTGAGTAAGTGTCCTTGTGGGATGGTGGAGGATCTTTTGGGCATATGCCCAGGAGTGGTATAACTGGGTCTTGAGGTAGAACTGTTTGCAATTTTCTGAGAAAATGGCTGAGATTTGCATTCCCACCAACAGGGGAGGAGTGGTCCCCTGGCTCTACAACCTCACCAGTCTATGTTGGCCCTGGAAGTTTTGATCTTAGCCATTGTGATTGGTGTAAGACAGAATCTCAAGAGTCATTTTGATTTGCATTTCCCTGATGACTAAGGACATTGAACATTTCTATAGATGTTTCTCAGCCATTCGAGATTCCTTTGTTGAGAATTCTCTGTCTAGCTCTGTGCCCCATTTTTAAAATCATAAACCTTGGATGCACCCTTGATGGAAGACTTATTCACTATCAATGTTCCCAGAGATTGCACAAATTTGGGGGTTGAATTGTTGCTCCAAATCTGGTCTTTGTTTACTAAATAAATTGCTTTATTTTAACTTCAGAATATATACTATTCTTAACTGACATTGTTTTTAAAAACTCGATTAAATCCCTACCATGGCCCAGTATATACTCTAACGAATCATTAACAAAGTACTGGTAACACACACCACCCACATCTGTGAGAAGAGTGACATGGATTTGTCAAAAGTAGTGAGGGAGCCTATTTCTGAAGAGAGATAGAAATGCTGTCTTTCCAGGGCTGCAATTTTGTGAAGTCCAGACACCCCTTTGCCAGCTGAGAGCAAGGTGAGACTCCTTCCTGATAACACATAAGTTTCTCACAAAACTAAAATGGAAGATTTCGCAGTCCTTATTTCAAAGTCACATGCCCATATTCAAATCTTCTCATCTCACATTAGATCTGGGTTGTGTGGAGCCTCCTTTTCTGCCCTGTCATTTCTGTTCTCCATTCAAGTACTGCTTTTGGCTCAGTGGTTTGGCCTTCTTTATCTTCCTTGAGACTCTAAGCACTCTCAGGTAGTTATTCTCAAAGAGATTCTATATGACAACCCATTAAATGACCAAGCAAATTCTACTGGGAGGTAATCTTTCAGTGTCCTACTCTATTGAAGGAAGGACGTGTAACTAGTTCCTGTGAGGGTCCCATCTCTTCCCTTGAGTTTACTGGGTTGTTGATATAAACATTTCTGACTTCCGGTTAGTTCATAGAAGAGTTGGTGAAACAGTGGGTGAACTGCATTTGGAAACAAGAGAATAGTGGGAAGAAGCCAATCATGAAAAGGATAGGTGCGTGCAGGCAGCAGCAGGATGTCCCAGTGACTCTGAAACTGGCTCCGAAGGAAACTGGTCTACATCTCTCCACAGTACCTCAGCCATGGCTGCAAACGGGCAATTCTCACTCGGCTTCGCTAAGATCACAGCACGGAAACTGGCACAAGTGAGGGTCTCTGATGGTTCCTCTATCAGTACAACACCAACTTGTTAAAGATAACAGAAAAATGACAGCTTTGGGGCAGGAGACGTCAATGAAACGTAGGTTGTGTTTGATTGTTCATTTGTTTTGTTGGGTTTTTTTTTTGTAACTTGATACCACGGAGGAGTGGTTAATGCAGCACCGGTTCAGTTAGGTTTGTGCTTTCTTCCGTCTGCATCGCTGTTTGAGTCCCTGTGGTATTATAAAATCAATAAGCCACATAAATATTTCTTCATGTTTAATTATGCCCAAGCAGACAGTTCTTTCTCCATGTAAATGGCTTGCTTGTTTCTTCTGCCTAGACAAAGCTGCTATTTCAGCTTTCTTCTCTTCGGACTTTTGAAAGTCTGTGTTTAAAAATAAATTACTGTTTTCCCAGAGGGAAAGACATCTTTCAGAGATAACTAGACGTGTACATGAGTGTGTACGTTAAAAATGACTGTGTTATTTAAGTTAAACTAACACCTATTAGGTGAACTAAGATCCAGAGTTTGCCCTTTTTCCCCAGTCCGACTTCTGAAATCTAACCTGACTATTGGAAAAGCATTTCAGCTGCAGAGCAGTGAGTGAGGCGGAGAGGAGGAGAGCTGGCCCTTTGTTCTAGGAAATACTCAGTCCCAGACTGTGACACAGGTGCTACTCCCATCACAGATGGGCCCTGCCCTGTCATTTCAAATTATTCATTCTGGACAAATTCATTAATCCTTTCTCCAATCCCCAAGGGTAACAGTGACACAGTACTAAACCCTGAAACTGCTGTACAGCTGAAACCAGCACTCAAAGATTCCTCCGTGCGGTCTCTGGGACACCGTAAGGGCCCAGCACTGGCTACTGTTATGACATGTCTTCCCAGGGTGGCGAGGGCACACCTTCACCGAGTTCCCAGCCCCGGGGAGAATTGTTCTAATTCCTGTTCTACATAACTGACATTCAGTTGTGTTTAACAATGTAATTACCCAATATTTCACCCTTTACAATTATCTTAAAAATGGTGTGTGTATGTGTGTGTGTGTGTGTGTGTGTGTGTGTGTGTGTGTGTGTGGTGCTGTACACAGAGGCTTTTGTGCACACAAAACATACATTTAAACACCAAGCTATGCCCTCATCCAGAAATACTTCACAAAATAAAGCCAAAATTGTACTTAGTTTGTAGGTCATAACAGAATAATTCAGTGAACCATGGAATGCCTTATACTTTGCTTTTTATTAAGCCTAAAAGCACAGAAGATCTTTACTTTGTGTAGACGGCACTGACACTTCTAGAATCGGGATATTGTGCAGTGCTGTTGTTAAGAAGAGGCAATGCTTTTGGTAGGCTTATTTTTGATTAGCATTACAAATACGCTGTGTTTCAAACCACTGAATTGTATCGAAGCCTTTCATTTTTTTTGGAGATGTTTTAGCAAACCAAACTTCAGGATATCTCAAAATTATTACCATGGGGCATGCCTTGAACCAAATTGCTCCTCATGTTCAGGCCATTACCTTACATAACAAATTCCTCTGGTTCATTGGAGGGACTGCAGCCAAAGATCTCTGCTTGGATATGTCTAGGAGTCTGGTGAATCCAATTTTCACAAGGCCCTACTGTATCAAGTGAAGCCTAGGGAAGACACAGGAGTATACGCATACTTTAATTCCACGTGACAAGTATAAATTTAACATTAAGTAAATCACAGACATAGGTATGCAAAGTATTGTGATTATAAAATGTAAGTGTCTGAATGTGCATTTGTTCCCACCGGTATGAAATGTAAAAGAAAGATGTCTGTAGTAAGCAGCAGTTGTGAAGCTGAAAACCCCAGTGGATAGGGGCTCTGTGGATTTCCCATGCCCTCCATGGAAGCACTAACCTCATTTGACTCCACCATTTAGGACGTTTTGTTTTTTAAAAATTGTATGCAAATGATGAGAGAGGGGATATGAGCGTGTGAGCGGGTGTGCATGAGAACACAGGACAGCCTCGGGGGTCCTTCTACCCTGTTCTTACTGTGTGCTGGCCTGTAAGCACATGGGCTTCTCCTGTCTCCTTATTCAGCACCAGTAGTTCGAGGATGACATGGGCCACGTCTAGCTTTATGTGGCTTCCTGGTATTTGAACTCCGGTCTTCACACTTGCTCAGCAAACACTTTATTCACAGAACTAGTTCCAAAGCCCAAGAGGTTTTCATGGAGATTTTGTTACATGGACAGAATAGATTAGACTGTTGGCCACTGGTGATTGAGCTTATCTCCTCTCAGGGTGAGGGGAGAGGAGAGCTAATGGTTTTAATTTTCTGGTCATAGGGTTGACTTCTCAGGCTGCTAATTCCATTCCTGACCTACCTAGGGGTCCATCAATATTCACCCCCATTAGCATGAGCTCAGGTGTAGTTGAAAGGGTGTTTTATAAATAAAGAGACATTCCTATCACTCAGGAAATTCCAAGAGTTTTTCCGGGACTCTGGGCCAGGAACTAGAGACAAAGACAAGTTGTCCCTTCTTTTATTATGCATGTATTCCTTCCAATAAGTTTTCCTAAGATCCCCACGGGGATTGGCTCTTCTTCAGAGATTACGCATTTAGAACCTCCCGGAAAGCAGTGCTTCTTACCTTTTCCAGAAGGTGGGGAAAGAAGAGTACCCTACAGCATATTTCAAACCGCAAGCAAAGAAAAGTAATATAGAGCACAGTTTAAAATAAAAACGTAAAGTCAGCTTAAAATGCTGAGATTTCCCATCAGCCAAACTTGCCCGTTTTTTGGTAATAACTCTTGGGTCATGAGGACCCATGCTGTTAGCACAGGAGTTCTGCTCTTGATTAATTTATGCATACAAATACTTTCTACATGACTCTCCTGTCCTCTTTCTCCCTCGCTTCTGATGGGAGCTGTCACTCATTCTGAAGAGCCTTAGGATTGGCAACCAGGTGTCCCCACTGGCCTGCTCTCAGGGACAGAGCAGCTTATGTCACCGCCTGTTGCATCCAGGTGTGCCAGGTGTGCTGCCCAGTAACAGGACCCCCACCCACCTCACACTCCCCTCCTAATTCTCTCTCCTCTCTCCCTCCCTCCCTCCCCTACTCCCCCTGTCCCTCTCTCTCTCCTTCCCTCTCTCCCTCTTTTCCTCTCTCCCTCCCTCTCTCTCTCCCTCTCTCTGTTCCACCCTCTTTCCCTCCCTCCCTTCCTCTCTCCCTTCCTCACTCACTCCCTCTCTCCCTCTTTCTCTCCTCCTCTCTCTCCTCCTCTCCCTCCCTCCCCCCCCCCTCTCTCTCTCTCTCCCTCACTCTGTAACTCATGTGCCTACTCTGAGATGGCCTCTGCTCCCCCATCCCCCAGTAAACCCCTTACACTAGATCTGTCACATGGCACAATTTTTCAGCAGCACCCCTTGGCAAAGCCACCAAAGGTACCCCACTCTCTCTGCATTCTACCCTATCAATTTCTGTGCTGGCAGCTAAATGAACAGTGTGCCATGACAGGTTTTCCTTCTGTGCCTTCTAGTGACCATGTAGATAAGCTTCACCACCAGAGGCTATGGCCTAAAGGACTCAAGTTTTAAATACTTAGGATCCTTTTTTTTTTTTTGGAGTTGGGGACTGAACCCAGGGCCTTGTGCTTTCTAGGCAAGCGCTCTACCACTGAGCTAAATCCCCAACCCCCCAGGATCCTATTTTTAAAGGCAGATTAAACGATTCTTGTGGTTTGACCCTGACCAAAGCATGTCTTCAGGAAACTACAAAGGATTTAAGAGTGCGAGCCTCAGGGAGTCTATCCTGGGATATCTGGGCAGGCTCACAGTACTCACACATTTCTGGAAGCAGAAAGTAGGGCTGGAGGACCAGACTGGTGTGACCGGAGGATTCAGCCTGCTATTGCTGTCTTTGAAGATGGAAGGAAGAACATGAGGACTGAGGAATGTATGAGACCGCTAAGATTGGAAATGGGGTTAAAAAAACCAATTTATCCCCTGGAGACTCCAGTAAAGAAGGCAGCGCTGCTGACATTTATTCTAACCCTCGAGGCCCACGTGGAATCTTAAAGTACAGACCAAGATCACAAGTGCGTCTGCTTCCAGCCGTGAGCTTTATAAAGATATATCTGATACTGTGTTCGGAATGACGATTTAAAAAAAAAACTACTTATTTTCTCATTCCAGAACAACAGAAAGTTCTAGGCTCACAGAAAGCAAAGGTTTGTACAAGAAGCAGCCATATTAGTTGCCAAGTCCTCTAGCCCTCTGTTCCCCTCTCATTCTGTGTACCAGCAAAACTCAGACAGGGGTGATGGCTGACAGAGGAGATGAGGAAGACAGCCTGACAGGACAGATGTGTGACATGACAGACGTGTGACTTAGATGCCGCTAGTCTATTCTGCTCTTCAGTGTCAGAGATTCCTTTGGGATTACGTGAACAACAGTTTTACCTGAGGCTGCCCCTCCTACCTGTGCCCTGCTGTCGTGTAAGAGAATGGTCTGGCTGTCTGTAGAAACTTGCCTGACTCTTCGAGTAATTTAGCTGCTAGGAAGCCAAGCTTTTCTTCTCATTACTAAGTCTTGGAGTTACTCAATCTGTGTACCTGAGAAAACTCAGATATTCACACACACACATAAACCTTCGGTGAAAAAGATGGCCCAAATATTTATCTACTCTTCGCAACTTCTGTTGTTTTGAAATGCCCGTTTCTAATGATGTGACATTGCTTAACCACTCAAAAACACCAGCATCTTAAAGGACTATGGTGGGAACAGAACCCCCAGAAATCACAGTGGTGTCTGCTCCTGGAGCACCCAGAGCTCTTATCCTCCCTGCCAAGCAAAACCTGACACCTAATAGGTACTCATTGAACATCTGCTCAATTAATGTTGCTTTTCCAAGGTCAAGGCAATAATAACTTAATTATAGGACTATTTATGCTTCTTCATTGCTGAGTGCCACGGGGTCGTGTTAAAGGTGGTGACATCACGCTCAGGATCCCTTTTTTTCTGGATTTTGTTTTGTTTGGAAGCAGGTAGTCCAAGCTGGTCTCAAACTCATTATGTAACAGACAGCTGGCCTTGAATTCCAGATACTTCTGCCCCTGCCTTGCAAGTGCTGGGGGCACAGGCATATGCCACCACACCTGCCTGGAGTAGCCTTTCTGAAAAACTCGATTAAAATACCATGCAGTGGGCACAATCACCTGCTTCAAAGATACCCTCATCACTAATCCCTGAGACTATGTTAGACAACCAGAGTTGCAGCAGAAGGAAGTCTGCAAGTAAAGACAGCCAGTTAGGCGTGGGCAAGAACACTAAGGAAAACTGTAAACTGAGTGGTGGTGCTTCTGTTTCCGGTTCCCTGCTGCAGCTTTCTAAATTACTCAAGTCAGCATTTCACAAAGGGCATGGAACAAATGAAAGAGAAATAAAAACTCAGAATAAATCAAATATAACCCATATCGAAAGTAGAGGGAGGGGGTCAGGGAGGTGGTTCAGGAGATAGGAGCACTTGCTGCTCTTGCATAGGACCTGGGCTTTGTCCCCAGCACCCACAACTCACAGACACCCCTAACTCCGGTTCCAGGGGTTTTAATACCTTCTTCTGACCTCTGGGGAGCACTGGGAATGCCCATGATACGCCTACAGACACACATGCAGGCAAGGCATTCATACACACAAAGATAAATACAGCTAAAGACTTTCAAAGAAAATATAATGAGAAAGTTTTCTTATATTTTTGGTTGTGAGTGTTGGTATTTTGTCTAAGCTCCACCCCCACAGCTACCTGGCAACAGCCAGCTGTGCCTGACACTATATGAGGGGTTGCTTGCCCCCTCCTCAATCTCTTTGCTCTTCTCATCTCTGCTCTCTTCCCCTCTGTCCCTGTCCCCCACCCTCCCCCCCACTTCCCCGCCATGTGCTCATGGCCAGCCTCCTTTGTTTCTCCTCCCTTCTACTCCTCTTCTCTCATTAAACGTCTCCATGTAGAACCATTTTGGTTTGGTGTGTTCTGTCACGGTGCTGGCCGAGATTTAAACCCCTATATTGGTCCTAACAGTGAGCCTAGCCCTTAACGGCTAAGCCATCTCTCCAGCCCGAACATTTTCTCTAGAAAGTATCAGTGTGAAAGACAAATACCTCAACATTTCCCTTAAAGAGAGAAAAAAATGTATTTTCTGATATAATCACCTTATGGTTACTCCTCTTTCTCAAATGGACATTTCTTGTTATACAAAGAATATTCTTTCAGAATTGACTAGCACTTTGATCTGCTCCAGAGGGTAGAGTTTATCCCAGCACTGTAAGGGGAGATCTGGTCCATTAAAGCCTTCAGGATTTAGGAGGCATTAACCTCATATTCTGTGGCGTGGACTCTGTGAGGCTGCTCCCAAGAGCTGAATGGCAGCTACTTGGCTTTTTATTGAAAGTCCCTGGAGAAGCTTTTCTGACTGTCTTCCTCTGAAACACCGATCAATCTCAAGACTCCAAACGGTTCGAGAACGTTGTTTTCAAATCATTCAACAATCCTCTTTTGAGTATCCTGTTGCGGTTGGCGTGGAGCTGTGCGGACTTCTGTGGTGTTGGGAAGGCGAGGCTGCCGTGCTAGCCTGAGATGCCCAACCTGAAACCAGAACACACAACTGTGATCTTACTTGAAGTAGCATGAGGGTTTTGGGCAAAGCTTTCTTTCCTCTCTTCCTTTACTTATTTTCTTAGCTTGTGAATCTCTCAAGCATGAGCTTTGCAGATGACAACCGTCTGCACTGTCAGGAGCCCCTCACCCCAGTAGCTTCTAATCTGTGTTTCATCGTTCCGTGTGCCCAGTCGCTTGAAGCCCAAGTTGCCCATGGACGGAGCATTCTGTGAATCATGAAGTCCAAATGTGAGGCTCCGAAAAGAAATGTCTGCCATGGCAATGACGAGCACCCTGGACATTGGCTCACCGATTTTTAAAGCACCGTGTTAGGTGCCATGCTTTCTCTGAATGGCACCACTCCCTGGACTATGAGTCGTCCTCCATCCACCCATTCAGTGAGTGTGTTTATATCCTCATTAGCCAGGTCAACTCAGCTCACTGTGGAGCACCCCTTCTGCCATGCTCCTGGGATCAGTTCTACCTCGGGGCATTTCTGGATGGAGCTCAAGGTTTCCATTCCCATAAGCTCTGAGGTATTATGAGAAGAAGGATGAAGGGAGTTAGGGGGATGCCCGTGAATTTGACGTAAGGGCTGGTGGCTTCTTTCTGCTAAGCCTCTCAAACCAACTTAGCAGGGTTTGCAACAGAGGGGAGAGAAAGGCAGCTTTGGAACTGGGGAGAATGGAATCAGGCTGTAGACACAGATGGCCAGAGCTTGGGTGGAAAAAGGATGTGGGATCAGAGGCCTTAAGGAGGCTGTCTTCAGCCGTCCCTTATGCTGGGACCATGTCCAGTTAATGTGTAAGGCAGGAGCAACGTTGGGGGACCCGAGGCCTTAAATATCTGATAGCATCGTTGTAATAAGGCTCCTGACCTGGCATGAAGTCATTCTTCCACACCAATCAGCGTGCTTCCTGTAGACCGTAAAAAATGAGGCAGACATCAAAGGCAGGTTTTCATTTGCTCCCAACACATTTTAATTAAGTAGACAACTTTCCTGCAAAAGCTAATTCAGGTGAACCACCTGTCACTGATATTTTTCAGTCTTCTGGTTCTGTAGGAGAGTCAACAGACCTTCCTAATCTCTGAGCCTTGGCTGGTTATTAGAGACAGCCATGATATTTATATAACACATGAAATTTTTCACACCAACATAGTCAGGAAAAAGTTGTATTGGAAATGGCTTAAATAGTCAAGTTCCCAAACCAACCAGAACACAGTTTTACACCTAGAATTTAATTTGAAAAGAGCAGGTCCTATATCCTAAACTAATCAAATGTCAATCATGGAACTCAAAAGACAACTGGAATTTTTGACTTTTAAAAATATATTATCTATTTCATTCAAAACTCATTTGTTTTGTGGATTTGGCACTTTAGTAAACGTCTGTGATGTGCCTGGATTCATGGGTGTGAGCCATGCTTTTCTAACGTGATCAATTGCCCATTCCTGCTTGTGACGTATCTGCAACTCAGTTCTATTTGACCACCTATGACCTGTTCGTTCTACTAATTCCTGAAAGCAACCAGCACAGTTCTGAGCCATGTTGCACTCCTCCTCAGCCTGTCCTTCTGACTATTCGATTAGGGACTACAGAGAACTCCTTTTGGCTTAAGGCTTTCTACAGTGACCACGGCCTTTGGTGAGACAGACGTGCAGCACTTAACCTGCCCTACCGGGTTAGAGAGGAGTGTACTGGGGAGGAGAATGAATCATGGTCAAAATTCCACCTTTGAGCCTCCTCACGCAATCCGTCCACGTGGTTGAAATGTGCGGACGCTGTACATTCAAATCTTGGTCATACATCTCAGCTTCTGATCACAGCCAAATGATATTTATCTCCAGTGATGAGAACAGTAAAGCACCAGCATGGAGTCTATATTAAGGCCATCATCACAAAATAATCCACAGAAAGTCGAGACTCATTCATAAATCATGGTCATTAGCATCTGACTCTAATGATTAAAGTTAAAATCAGGCATATGGTGATGTGCGAAAAGGTTAACTCTTAAATAAATGATTCAGTAGGTCCCGGACGTTTCCAGCCAGTGTATAATTAATGCACCTCTCAGAGTCTGAATATTTCTACTTTGGATGCTATGTAGTCAAACAAATTTCTCAGAGCCATGAAACAAACCAAACAAGGTTTACTGAAAATGAGCTTTTTATGCCTAAAACTTTGTGTCTCAGACTGATGTGACAGATAAGTTGCACCCAGCACTGTTCGGTGCTGGTGACAAATGCTGTGTAGTGGGACTCAACATGACAATCAACCATTACTGACCCTGGTCTGCAAGGAGGTTTGGTGTTGTAGGGCTTTCCCCATTGAACACATCAGACTTTCTCACTGCACTTTGCCGAAGCCAGTGAGAATATTGGAGGCGTAAGTAGAGGATGAGAGATTGTAGAGTTCAGTGTCTGACAAAGATGTGCTGCTGTGGGTGACTCACCGGACTGCCAAGAAAAAATGCCCACTCATTTCCTAGAATATGGAACTTACGTTTGTGATCTAGATCATTTCAGATGCTTCGATTCCGAGACAGACATCCCTAGACTACTTGTGGGCAAAGCAGATGCTAGGGACCACATTGAACCTCCATAAGCTGAATCAGCAGAAAACAAAGATAAAATGTCTTTCTATTTCAGAACATGATGATATTTTAATTGCTTTATCATTTGGCATGTCTAACGTAAACAGTATTTTACGTTCATACAATAGCAAGAGTCGTTTGAGATTTTTTTCTTTTCTTTCTTAGCATCCCCCTTTCTTTCTAGTGCTTCTCCCACCCCCTGGCCTTTCAATCTCCTCCCAGCTCTTCATCCTTCTCTGCAGAGTTTGGGATGCATGTAAAAATACCTCGTCTCTGTATAGACGGGCCAAAGCTGTTGCTACCTAGCTATGATGTGCAGACCACCATCGTTGTGACAACTGATGTCAATGCCTCCGGGTGAAACAAAGGGTTATACATTACACAAGCAATTTAACTGCTTTCTAAACATATTGCCAAGACAGTGGGAGCTGGCAGTGCACTCTAGGTTTTAGGGGTTTTTTTTGGTGAGCTGGATTAGAAGTAACTGTTGATTGTGAACCGTTTTTATTTGTCTCCTATGCACTACAAGCAACCTCGTAACCCAGTAAAGAATTTCTCACAGCGCTTAAACTGCTCTCCTCAATTCCCAAGATTCCATGCACAAGTCACTGATTAAAGTGACACAAGCATCTCATGCACAGATAACTGCACAGGACAATCGTCCTGTTCTAACCTCTAGAGGGCGCCACGAAGAGAGATGCTTTTTTATCCTTTTCTGGGCAGTAGGCAGAGGAGGAAAGAGGTTGGGCAAAGATCACCCAGAAGAAAGAAAAAGACTCTTTTCGAGTTCCAATGGAAACACAGTAAAGAGCATAACTAACTTCACGTTTCCTTGTGTTTCCCATCTGACTGCAGGGAGGAGACGAGAGGGGCCTGCTAAGCCTGGCATTCCACCCCAATTACAAGAAAAACGGGAAGCTCTATGTGTCTTACACCACCAACCAGGAACGGTGGGCTATTGGGCCTCACGACCACATCCTTAGGGTTGTGGAATACACAGTATCCAGGTATCACTGACTAATGTGCATGGAGGAACAAAGTTTGTGTGCTCTTTTCTCTTCTTCATCATCCCTCTACTGTTTATAAACTATTGCCATAAATTACTAGTAATTACAGCAGAATCATCCCATGGCTTAAAACGTGGTATGTGCAGCTCTCTCTCTCTCTCTCTCTCTCTCTCTCTCTCTCTCTCTCTCTCTCTCTCTCTCTCTCTGTGTGTGTGTGTGTGTGTGTGTGTGTGTGTAAAAGGAATCAAATAAAAGTGTCTGCTATTTTTTTCTCAATTATTTCCACTTCAACGATGTTCCTAAAACATAGAGATTGGTGGGATTTTTCATGTCATTTTGATTAGCTCTATTTCAAGTGTGGGTGTCTGTCTGTACGCCTCTCTTTTCCCGTGGATTTAGATTATACCTGTAAAGTCATGGTGTTCTCCCCCCTTTTCTCATGCAGGAAAAATCCCCATCAAGTTGATGTAAGAACAGCCAGGGTGTTTCTGGAAGTTGCAGAGCTCCACCGGAAGCATCTTGGGGGACAGCTGCTCTTTGGTCCTGATGGCTTTTTGTACATCATCCTCGGGGATGGGATGATCACACTGGATGACATGGAGGAGATGGATGGGTTAAGGTAACAGACTGCTTACCAGCAAGGACTTTTTGACACTAACAGGATTTCAATGGCAGGACACAGGGTCTGAACCAACAACTAGAAATTATGTCTAATGATTGAACATGAGGTTACTCTATGATGAAGTTTGTCCTAAAAGAATTACTGCTACAAATACTACCTTGGCACACAAGCACTGTGTGTCTCTTCCTCTGGGGCCAGCTGCTCCCCACCCTCATCCATCCATGTTCCTGCTCCAGCCTCTGTCTAATGAGGACATAAAACATATAGACTGGCAAAGACGAAAGGGGACAGATTAAACACACACACACACACACACACACACACACACACACACACACACACACACACACGCACACTCACACACACACCCACATTCACACACACACGCACACTCACACACACATTCACTTACACCCACACTCACACACACATTCACACACACTCACACATACACACTCACACACATTCACACACACACTCACACACACACTCACACCCCAACACTCACACACACTCACACACACATTCATACACACACACCCCACACTCACACACACTCACACATTCACATACACACTCACACACACTCACACCCCCCACACTCACACACACTCACACACACATTCACACACACACATTCACACATACACACACACCCCACACTCACACACACTCACACATTCACACACACACATTCACACATACACACACACCCCATACTCACACACACTCACACACACATTCACACACACACCCCACACCCACACCCACATTCACACACACACACTCACACATACACACTCACACACACCCCACACACTCACACCCATATTCACACACACACCCATACACACACACACACACACACTCACACATGCATACACACAAAGCAAGCAGCATACTATGCCACATCCTTGTCCCCCCCACATCTTATACCCAACTTTTCCTGGTCTCACTTCTTGCCACATGGAATTTAGAAATTTTGAGTCAAATTATGATGTGATGGGCACTTTCTCCTTAGAGCAACCTTGTCCCACATGTGCAGATGAAACAAACAACCTACGTGTAAAGTACTCACTCCCCTTCCAATCTCTCAGTGATTTCACAGGCTCTGTGCTGAGGCTGGATGCGGACACCGACATGTGCAATGTGCCTTACTCCATTCCTCGGAGTAACCCCCACTTCAACAGCACCAACCAGCCTCCAGAAGTATTTGCCCATGGCCTCCATGATCCAGGCAGGTGAGGACATCTGCCTGCTTTCAAAACAAGACAGAATTTGAGATCTAGGAAGAAAGTATCTTACTTTTATACTAGCCACCAAGTAGCAAAGAGTAATATCCCTTTGAATCTCTACAATCATGCTGGCCATTAACTAAACAGGTATTTAACCCACTTTCCATCATTCATCTGTGAAGAAGGTTAAAAATTAGACAAGAGAAAACTCAAATTCATAGAGAAAACTTTGGAGACTACTATTAAATAACATTTGGCTTTCTTTTCTTTAATCTCTCTAAATTTTATTTTCCTTGTTGGACTTGTTCTGCTTTAAGCTGTTTCAACAGGATACCACATACAGGTGATTTGTGAACAATAGATGGGTTTTAGCTCACAGATCCGGATGCTGGGCAGTCAGAGGCCATAATGCTGGCACCTGCTCAGCATCTGCTGAGAGCTTTCTCGCTTCCTCATCTCCTGGTGGAAGGTGAGAGAGCAAAGGAGAGGGAGGAAGAGAGAAGAGTTGTGAAGCTCATCCTTCTATGCAGAACACACTCCTATCATAATCAATCACTCTCACAATCATAGCATGAATCTGTTGGTAGGAGTAGTGCTCTCAGCGCAATAGACTGGGAAGATCCCGTCCGTCCTCGAAGCCGCTTACAGTGGGGATCAGGGCTCCAGGATGTGAACATGGTGGGGTATGTTCAGACAGTAGCACGTATGCTAAACAGGAGCGGTAGCACGTATGCTCTAAGGGCTCTGTCAGGAGTCCACAGAAAGGATAAAGAATCACACCTCACGCCTGCGCAGTCCTCACAGCCATTGCTACCCTTAATGCAAGATGACGTAGTGTTCATTTTCAAGGAGTTGAGGTAAATAGTAATGTCTTTCGTGACTGAGAAACTTACAAATTCTAAGAATTCGTGTCTACTGTTTTCTGCTTCTACTATAATGAACCACAGAAAAACAGAAAACTAAGGAACCTGTAGAGTCCAGGATTTCAGGCATGCTTTAAAGAACTATGAACCTTAACAGACATTCTCTGATGAAAACCACGTCCAGTTGGGTCTGTCATTCAGACTCAGGGCTATGCGGCCGCATTCATTCATCTACGGCTTAGTTATTATTGCTGTTTAATGTTTATTGAGTGTTCACTATGAGCAAGGTGAATATTTCTCGAACTTTTTATTTTTATAATCCCTTCATCTTTGCTCCGTCAAAGCCTAAGTCCACAGCTCATTTCCTTTTTGGCATCTCCACAGATCTTAAAATCTGTTCAGCAGGGAATACTCAAGGTGGGATCAGGAAGTGGAGGAAACTGTCACATTCCATTTCTATAGCTCAGAACGCACAGACGCCACCAAGCAGCACTTTGAAGTGGAGCGGCCTGAGTCACCACCCTCCCGCCAGAGCTTTCTTGCTACCTTCCTGGGGGTCCAAGCCTCAGCGCAAAAACACAGGATGAGGCCCTTTCCAGACCCTGTTTGTGGCAAGATGCCTGTGCCATGGAGCCCTGCCTCTCTGGCAACTGAGGCCTGAAGAAAATTCTGTTTGTATTCTGTTTCCTACCCAGAGAATCTCAAGCAGAGAGAGACTTAATGACGAGAAAAGGAACTAAAAACACTTTTGGCTGTAAATAAATCTGTCATTAAGCTAGGAAGTACTACTCTTGGATACTCTGAGGTAGCTCCCCGTACAGCACCTTTATGGCATATTTATGTTTTATTTGTGTGTGTGCTGTGTATGAATGCCCAAACTTACACATGTGGAGGGCAGAGTAAAGGAGTAGGTCAGATGCCCCCGCCCCCTTATCATCCAGCTTTCTCTTTCCCTCCATTTCTTTAGACAGATGTCTCACTAAACCTGAAGTCAGATATTTCAGTGAGGGTGGCTGGTCAGAAAGCTCCGACCTATTTCTTACCCCCTTCAACAGACCCCAAAACTGGGTTACAGACTGCATTATGTCTGACTTTCATAGGTCAATGAAGAATCAAACTCAGGTCCCCCTGTTTGCACAAGAAGTGTTCTTCCTACAGATCCATCTCCCTCCCACCATCTTCCTTTTTAGTTTCAAGGCTAATTAATAAGTTCACAGTGAATGTGACCACAAGTTAAAAGGATTAGTGGTGCAAGCCCGGTGCGCACATTATCTTAGTCCCTCCCGCCACCCCACTTACCATCTTCCCCAGTAGATTGGTTTTGTTCAGTGAGCAACTAATGAGACAGCATCGGCACACAGTCCTCTCCAAGAGTCCCTGATAGACACGAGCAGCCACGCTTGGGGTTGTGCATTCTGCTTTGCCTTTAGACAAATGAACTGCGACAGGTGTCCGTCACCATAGCCTCAGCTGTTTAGTCTCATTATCTGGCTCCCTTTGCACATGAGAAGCTGAGAGTCAGAGGACGGTGTGGCACTCACAGCCCCCGGGCAACTCCGGGAAGACATAGCTGCTTCTTGTTGAAAACAAGCCAAACTTCTTTTTGTCATAGATTCTCTATCTTACAAAAAACAAGGGGGGGGGGGTAGTATAAGAAATACTCTCTCCCTGTGGAGACTAAAGTTCCTGATTAAGTCACAACGTGCCTGTGTCTCCAGATCTGCCAGTTACTGTACTGAAGTTGTCACTTTCAGAGAGGACAGTGGAGGCTCTGTCACTGTAGAACTGTCCCATTTCCTGCTCCTTCATCACGACTGCGCCCTTTGGAGCGCTCCGTTGTTGTGTTGTTTTGTTGCAATAATTGCTACGTGACCCTTTGTCTCTGAAGCCCCTGCTCTCAATTTTTTAACATTTTTAATTTATTTTATAGCCCAGTGGTTTGGTTTATAAGTAGTTAATGTACTTTGTTAGCTCAGAAACAATGCTCAATGGAATGTTTTTGCCTCCAGGGAACATTTGTAGACAATGTGTAGAAAGATTTTTAGATTTCACAACTGGGATGAGGGGCTAAGGGCAGGGTAACACCACTGTTATCCAATGGCCAAGGAGATTGCCAAGAGTCCCATAATTCACAGAATGGTAACCCCTCATCCCTAACAACAAAGACTACATGGTCTCAAAGTGTCAAGAACACTGGTTTTTGTTTTAATTTTGTTTGGCTGTTTGGGTTATGTTGTTGTTGTTGATACATTTTTGAGGAGTTCAGACATTTCACTAGGTTTCATTCTTCTTCCAATCCTAGCCTCTTTTTCACTTAAACACTCAGGGAATATTGTGGCCTCCTAGGCCTAGACAAGGTATCAGGAACACAGTGATCCTTGACCCTTGTGGAGTTCAGTTAGAACCACAGGGAGAGTGTGATCTCTGCATTAGGTATGCAGAACATGAGGACCGGGCAGAGGAGACAGACCTTCACGCATACGCAGGGCAACTGTGTCTTTGTTCCTGGACTGGAACAAGTGAAGCCCTTAGAACGAAAATATAATCATTCAGTGACTGGTGAGACGTCTCAGTGAGGAAAGGCATTTGCCAAAGCACCTGGACATCTTAGTTCAATCCCAGGAACAGAGAGAAAGAAGAAAACTGACTTACATAGATTGTCCTCTGACCTCCGCACAATATGCTATGGCACACACACACACACACACACACACACACACACACACACACACTAAATAGATGTATGTAACTTTTTAAAGCAAGTCTTCCATGTAAGAAACACACTATTTCTAATACTAACATATTACATATGCCACGCGGCACAGATGAGTTGATGGTAGCATTGATTCATATTTCCAAAGTCTGCCAATGAGTTACGCATGAGGTAATCCTTACCAATAAGGTAACAAAGGTCCCTAAGATAGTGAGAACATTCTTTAGAAGAAAGATAGCCAGAAGAGTTAAGAAACACACTCCCGAGGTCATTAGCTTCGATAGAGTAAACAAGCTTGTCAGGATGTTTCCTTCAGTGGTTTCAAGAATATCCAAACTAAATTGCTCACAGGCTGGTTGCCAGCCCACAGAGTATTCCTTTCGTTGTCAGGAAGAGACCCTGGGAGGAATTAATGAGTATCTGCCTCTTTATTATGCAGATGTGCCGTGGATCGACATCCCACTGATATAAACATCAATTTAACAATACTTTGCTCAGATTCCAATGGGAAGAACAGATCGTCGGCCAGAATTCTACAGATAATAAAAGGAAGAGATTACGGTGAGTGAGACAGATGTGGCTGCTTTTGCTTTAGGTAAAGATTGGTTTTAGCATATTAACTAGAGAAAAAAGAGTTTGCATAATGTGCATGGGGAAAGCACACAAGCATTGGCCTGGCAGAGGCCAGTGAGTAAATCGCTCCATTTTTAAAGGTTCAAGGACTCCTCTGTGCCCCCAGGGTCCCTCCGCCTAATTATCTTCCCCAAAGATTGAATGCTTCTCTGTAGGTTCAAATAGTTTAATGCTCTCAAAAGTCAGTGGCCTTATTTTGCTCTTCTAAGACCCAAGGTGAGGAATCTCCCTTTATTCACTGTGATATAGAACTTGTCTCAACATTTTCTACAGAAAAATAACCTTAAAGGTAAGAAGTTTCTGAACACTCAACATGCAAGTCTCGGCAATTAGGAAAATAATGTTTCTAATAAAAACAATTTTAAAATGGATTTCTCTTAGAGAAAACAACGTAATTGACTTGTAAAAACAAGTCATGGGAATAAAATGTTTAAACATTATGTTTAATAACACGATTACTGGAGTATTTACAGAGAACTTAAAAACAAAAAGTTGGATAATGAAATCCAAAACACTCGGTATTTTTCAAAGCTGTAGTAATACTCCCTGTTGAAGGCCACAGTGTATTAAGCATTATTATGAGTTAGAGAGCACAATAGATTGAGATTATTAAATCGATTGCTCCTTCTATTGACCCATTCAACAGGGCTATTTATCCTAGCACTGGGAATGAGGCCACTGGGCTAGTTCATCTGCTATTTGGTTATGTTACTTTGCTTTTTCCCAGTTCTCTCTCTCTCTCTCTCTCTCTCTCTCTCTCTCTCTCTCTCTTTCTCTCTCTCTGTCTCCTGGGTGTGTGTGTGTGTGTGTGTGTGTGTGTCTATGTGTCTGTGTGTGTGTCTGTGTGTGTCTGTGTCTGTGTGTGTGTATGCCTGTGTGTGTGTGTCTGTGTGAGTATGTGTATGTGTCTGTGTGTGTGCATGTGTCTGTGCGTGTGTGTGCGTGTGTGTGCGTGTGTGTGTGTGTGTACACCTTATAAAAGCCAAACCAAAGAATAACGTGGTTTGGACAAAAAAAAAAATTGAAGCCACTAACTAACTCAATGGATTTTCATTATATCTAAAGAATTAATTAAATTCTACTAATCAAATGAACGTCCAGAGAAAACCATTTAGGTATTAACAAACTTACATTTACGCATTTTGAAACACATCCAAAGTTGACGCAGCTCCCACCGTGAAGACATTCAGAGAACCACTCTAGGTGACAGCCCTAGTATGAGCCACATTGTACAGAGGGGAGTCTGAGGTAAAGACAGGTTAGTTAGCACACAGATCCGAATAGTAAAAGTTTAAATTGGAGCAGCCGGATTCTAGTATTCCTGACCTTAGTCATTCCATTACATTGTCTGTCCTAGTGCTGGGTATTTAAAACTTGTCTTCTTCAAGCTGTATCATAATCACAGGGAAGAACAGGGACTTCAAAATGATTGTGCTGTACAAAGGTTCTTACGTAAGGTACCGCCTGTTGGTTGGGACTTACTTGACATTAAATGCAAGAGAAGTAACTATCAGGTGAATTTGCCACTTGGAGGTGGAAGGAACGCCTGGAGCAGACACTGTTCTCCTTGTAGGTCTGTAGTTATGGGCAAACCCATTAACATGGCTCAAGCGAGGGTATTCTCTGAAGAGACAGTGTTTTTGAGAATATAGTAAATGTGGGTTTAAAGACCTTTTATGTGCTATGCTTTACTTCAAGTAAAGTGTGAACCTTTAAAACTTTTTAAACATTTCATGATTTGACAGATCTGGTTTGATTGCTAAAAGTAAGCAGAACCGTTTCTTAACAGACATTTAGTGTTCAAAACTCAAGTTTTAAAGTATTTTGCTTCTACAGTAAATAACAATGATTTCAAAATATTTGGATTGGAATTGTATTGGAATCTCAGTACATCCTGACAGTTGAAATGGCAAGGCCTAGTGAGCGCTTTCGCTTCGTTAAAGCTTACACTTGAATGCCATTAAGACAGTTTCGTTATTTTCATCAGTGGATCCCTGTCTCGCCTTACGGAACACAATATGCAATTATTATTACAATACCCATTACTTGGTCTGTATCACATTTACTTCTGGAAATGCTTCATTTGCTCTAATCGTATTTTTCTTTTCCAGAAAGCGAGCAATCTCTTCTAGAATTCAAGCCATTCAGTAACGGCCCTTTGGTTGGTGGATTCGTTTACAGAGGCTGCCAGTCTGAAAGATTGTACGGAAGCTACGTGTTCGGAGATCGCAATGGGTGTGTTTCCTAATACCGCAGGTCTATAACTAAATGACATGTCCATTGTCACAAGTCTATAGACCAAACGGCATGTCTATTGTTAGGCACACTACCAGAAATGATCCAAGTGTCCATTCCCAGAGCCAGACCCAGACCTTGGACACACAAATATTGTTAATTCATGGTGTCTCGTCACATCTGGAAGGTTAATTGAGGAGATGCTTCCAAAGAGACTCTTTTCAACAGGGATGGTGTTTAAAGGCAATGACGTCCTCTGACTTTTCCCATTATCCTCACCCTAACTCCCAAACTTGTTTTAAAGAAAGTGTAAAAGCTGTTTTTTTTTTAATTGCTCTGGAAGTCTATGAATTTTGGTAATGTCAAACCCTCAGAATCTTGAGCTCAGAGTGCGATATGTCTGGATAAGTAGGTACTACCGGATAAAAATTTAGTCTAAATTTTCAAGGTCTTTCGGTGGGGAATGTAAGGAGCTGATGAAACCCATGCTGAGAGGTCCCTTCCTGAGCTATTGACGCTCAGGCAAGAGGAGCCCTGATATGCTTGGCTTCTGCAAAAGGCAGGGACTCAGGCCTGCATGTACCCAGCCCTTCCCATGCAGCACAAGCTGCAGTTGAGACCTGCCTGGGAAGCATCCTCTCAGAGTAGGTGTTGAGGGGCTTGCTCTTTCTTGAAATTTTTTCAGTGGCCCCTCTGAACCAACTCTTACCCTCGAGTCCCTAATCCTCATCTGGTCCTTTCGTAGTGGTCCTGTACATGGCAGAGCACATCCCCTCTCCCTTGGGAAGTGATGTCTTTAGTGTGACAATTCCTCATTTCAACGTCTACTCTAAAACACCTTAGAGCACCCTGTAAGGCGACGTGTATTCTCATTGTGGGTTTTGTGGTGTGTTTTGTCATAGGAATTTCTTAACCCTCCAGCAAAGCCCAGTGACTAAGCAATGGCAAGAAAAGCCACTCTGTCTGGGTGCCAGCGGCTCCTGTCAAGGCTACTTTTCGGGTCACATCTTGGGATTTGGAGAAGATGAATTAGGTATCGTGTCTACTGCCCATTGAGTTCTAGGTTCACCCCTTGCTTGGAACACTTTGTTCTGCCTATAGACTCATGGTTCCCTCTTCCATTTGTTAAGAATGTATCCATGGCAAGAGCAACCTCCCAGAGTCCCAACATGGTGAACTTAAACCTTCTTTCCCAGTAACCTTTCTGCAAAGGGTCTTTATACCGTGCTTATATTTTGGAGTTTACATAAAAGTAAAAAACAAAGCAGTAAACAAACAAACAAATAAATAAATAAATAAAAAGAAGCAGAAATGAGGGGAAAATTAAGTTCCAAAGGGAGAGTCTTTTGATAACTACCGATATTTTCAGTATGTTCTATGATGATCCTTTTGTCCTCTATGCAAGTGTTCCTGTCCTAAGGTGATCCTTTTATTCTGTCACTTGCCCACCTCCCTTTAATACATTTTCAAGAATCAGCAGCTTACTTACCCTCTCCACTATTTACTTTCCTTGATGATTTGAGAATAATAAGTGTGCAAAATAATCTGAGTGGTAGAGATCTTTGCCAATAGAGCAGAAATTACTGCATTAACTATCCATGTGACAGTATTTGGGCCACGTTTATCAATGTATGTTTGTCAAAGCTTCATCACCAGGCCATGGTGCCATTGGGAGGTGGTGACACTTTAGCATGTGAGCCTCAGTTGAGGGAAGTCGGTGCTCTTTAAAAATAGATTTATTTTGTATGTGTGATGTTTTGTCTGTATGGATTGTGCACACCAAGTGTGTGCTTGGTGCCCAAGGAACCCAGATCCTCTGCAAGAGTAACAAATGCCCTCACCCTCAGAGCCATCTCTCCAACCGCAAACTCAGTGTTCGTAAAGGGAGTAATGGAAGCTCGTTTTTCTCTGTATCTCTGCTTGCTGGCTGCTGTGAAGGCAACAGGGCTTCTTTGCTATACTTTCCTGCCACGATGACCACTCCAAGTAAAAGAGCCAGGCTAACACCTATTGCAATCCCAAAACCATGAGCTAAAAGAAAACTTCCTTCCTTTAGAAAACATGCACAGAGCCTAATGAACAAAAGGAGTTGAAATTGGGATGTGATTAATTATAAAGTGAAATTGTGTACTGTCCATTGATTTAAATGACAGAGTTCAGTATAGCTTTTGTGGCATTTTTCTTAACCACACCCTAACAAACCATGAGGACTAGGATCCTGCAGCCTCAGAAATACATTTTAAGGCATAAAAAGGAAAGAATATGTTTCTTTCCTAAGTTAGAATATTCTCTCTGTAATGAAAGCCCAAGTCGATTCTGTTTATACATTAAAATGGGGAAATCAAAAGAAATAGTCACATGCCGTTCATTGAGATTAATAAAGGACTCGGGCAACTCTCAGAAACATGCACAGGACCTATATGAGACACTGGGATATAATACTTAGGAAAGAGATTTGTCTGTTCTTGCTCCAGATGGAAAATATTTTATACTGAATTTTTTCTTTGATGTTCTTGTACCCTACTCAAGGGAATCAAAAAGATACACTTTTCTAGTTCATAAGCTCTGTACTGTAACTTTAACGTCATTGGCAGGCTTTGATTTTGAGAACTAGGGCTAGGGATGGGCATTGATCGGTGGCACAGTGCTTGGCTAGAATACAAGGCTCTAGGTTTGCTTTCTGGGCATCACCAGGAAGGGGAAGAAGGGAAAGGAAGAAGATAGAAGAGGAAGGGTAAGGGAATGGAGAGGAGGAAGAAGGAGGAATGGGCAAAGGGAGAGGTTTATCTAGGCAGCTTCATGAGAAAGCAAGAAGATCCCAGTTGAGGTAACATATCATTTCACTCTTGTAAAGAATCACTAAGGTTCGAATAAACACAGACCAGAAGCAGAGATGAGGATCCCAGGGAGGAAGCTGTGTCTTGGGTCCAGAGAGATGGTATTACAAGCTGCTGCCACAGTCCATAAGCATCAGGTCTTCCTGAGGTTGGGTGGAGAGCCACGATAGCTGCTTTGCTATGATGTCATGCTATGAATTCACTCTGCATTATTTCTCTTTCAACAGGAGAGGTTTACATTCTATCAAGCAGTAAGAGTATGACCCAGACTCACAATGGAAAACTCTACAAGATCATAGACCCAAAAAGGTAAGATTTCTTTTTCCTCTTGAACCTGTTCAATGTCCATTCTTCAGTTGCTTTCGTTCACTCAAAGGTGTTATAGAAGTAGCATGGTTTGCAGTGGGCTGGGGTGAACATAATGCCCTTCCCAGGAAAAGGAAAGACTTGGAAAGCTCATTCATGTCCTTCTTATCCTCTGGCTGGACTTGTGGAGTCAACATTCCCAGTTAAAAGTCAGGAAAGGACCTAGCATGTCAGGCAATGGCCTCAGCTCTTGTATAAGAAAAGCAATAAAATCTTTAATTTCGAGAAAACGGGGAATGTTCTAGCATACAGCGCCTCCTTCGTGTGATTATTTTTGCAAGCTGAGTGAGCTAAGTTATTTTTTTTTCTTTTTTTCGGAGCTGGGGACCGAATTCAGGACCTTGTGCTTGCTAGGCAAGCGCTCTACCACTGAGCTAAATCCCCAACCCGAGCTAAGTTATTTTAACAGTGACTATCTGAGCCACATCACATGCTGTTCTTCTAACACGCATGACGACTATGGCTCTAACCAAGCAAATGGAAAGTAGAGGGTTATTTTGTTATTTGGTTCAGCAAAAGGAAGATTTGAATGTTTTTGTTCTTTATAGCATGTATTTTGATGGCTTAGTAAATAAAATGTTGTCTTGAAAGAAGGAGGGAAAGCGTTCAGATCTCCCAGAGCACACATAAATGTGGAGTGGGTGTGGTGACTGCACAACTCAACATCTGGGAGGCAGATAGGGGATACCCAGGCGGGATGCCTGGCCAGATAGTCAAACGGGTGAGCTCCCAGGTCAGCAAATGACCCTGTCTCACTAAATGAAATGGGAAAGGATCAAGGAAGATACTCAGGGTTAACATCTGACCTCCCTACACATGCGCACACATGTGTGCACACACACACACCACATACATGCGAGCATGCATATACAAATACATGCTTACTGCATGTGCATGTGTGTGTGTTTTCTGCTGCTGTTTCCGCTCCATCTCCCCATCTCACTGTTAGCATATACAGTTCTGCTGTCATCCTAAATCATTTTTCTGATATGAGAACTGAACTATCGGAAGCTGCTAAAATTACACGCTGCCACATGGATGCTGTTCATATCGAACCTAATCATTTTTATAGGTACAACCAGTAAGTGCTGAGCTAACCAGGACTCATTATCCACCAACACCATGTCAAACTTTGTTAAAGTTTCTCTCAAGAACCAATTCTAGTGATAGGAAAGGTTAACCAAAGGCATTGACATTGTTCAATTCTTTTTAAAAAATTATTTATTTATTTTTATTTTATGTGCACTGGCATTTTGCCTGCATGTATCTCCGTAAGAGCATCAGATCTTGGAGTTACAGACAATTGTAAGCTTCTATGTGGTTGCTGGGAACTGAACCCGAATCCTCTGGAAGAGCGGTCAGTGCTCTAACCACTGAGCCATCTCTCCAGCCCAGTGCTGTTCAACTCTTAAATTACTATTCGTAAATTGTCAGTTGTGTGTTTTCCTAAAAAACAAGCTGTGGATTCATAACTGGACAGACTGCCTTTTCTATAAATTTTTTTTTTCCTGAGAAAAATACAGGTTAGCATTGGCCACTGTGCTACACAGAGGAGACTCGGTGAGAAGTGGTCTCTGTCCCTTGCTCACGGAGAACATACCCTCACTTCACATCGCAGTAAGAGACACACTTGGTATGCATGTAGTTGTAGTGACGGCTTTCCTCTGTAGCATGAAATCAGTGTCCTCCAAGAAAAACAAAGATGCAAGACTATCACACAGACACTCAGGGGGTGCCGAAACCAGTACCCAGACACAAGCTAAACCAATGTGAGCTCAGAACAGATCTTTTAATGACCTGCAGAGAGGACCCAGGGGTTCATCCGGACCTCAGGCAATTAGTTTCAAAATGGTCACTGTTGTGTCATTATGTTGTCAAGGCTGGTGCGCTTTTGAGGCTTCCCCACAATAGGGAAACAATCCCCTCCCCTTCAAATCTCTCTTGATCTGGATTGTTTAGTCTGTTGGTGAGTAGAGGTGAGTTTCACACCTTCGATCTATTATTAGAATCTAATTATCAGGGTTGCCATGGGTGACCTTGGCTTTGTGATCTTAGGGCCCCCTCTAGTAGGGTGGTCTCAGAGTGACATACCTGAAGGCCTGGCTTCTGGTGATTCATGTCATGTGTGGGGCCGGGGTTAGGCTCGGTGTTTGCTTTGCCAAGGTGGGGGGAGTAATAGAATCCCAAAGTCCCATCCTCCTACAGAGGCATCAGCGTGTTCTAAATTAAACTGGGTGTAAGAAAGCTTCTGTTTTTATAAACACTTGTTGGGAGCCTCTGACGGTTCGGATGTGAAGGCCAGAGATTAGTATTGCAATGTTTTTCCCAAGAGGGGCTGGCGTTCTGTATGAGCTGATGCCTCTGCACAGGCAGAATGGTTTGGGGGCACACAAGTTAATCTTTAGCATGGGCATGCTCAAGAGGTCAGGCAGAGTAGAAGTATTTTCTAAAACTGAAGGAAAAAAACATCATCAAATGTGACAATTCATATGCATGCATATATGGGCATTTCTTGTTATTTCAAAAATCTAACTCAAATTGAATAGTTAATCCATTGCTGTTTGATTAGAGAATCCCCTAGATTTGTTATGATATTTTAAAAATTACTTTCATATGTCAATTGATCTATGACCCTGGAAGAGAATACTACTAATTGCAATGTGATCTATTTCTATGTAAGGTATCATAGAAGTAATGTATTTACCATAGTATTTGTGTTACATTTTTCTACACATGCGCACACTAAATGAACTTAGAGATAAAATGTAGTAACTCTTAATCAAATTTAGCAAAAGCACATGAGGTTAGGTTTAAAGCTGTAAATTGCAAAATCATTTGCATAAGTCTTAAATTATTCACAGTGGAACAGCTCCCTCAGAAGAAGGCCTTTTAGAAGTAAAGGTCATTAAATCTTAATTAATCAACTTTTAAGCGAATTTATAAAATAACAGGGTTTATTGTACATTTCCTACGCACATATTTGCTGCTCTCTCACTGTCATTACCCTTCTTTCTTCCCCTTCCCCTCTCCCACTGCTCATCATCCACAAGGAAAATTTAAACATGAGATATGGTCAGGTTTCCCAAGTAATTTAGGGAAAAGCTGTCCCCTGGGGAGACAGATCAGGAAAGAATCTGTCTTATGCCAAAACACTAAACGAACTTCAAGGACATCATCAGAGTTGGGAAAGTTGCCTCTCACATTGGACTCGAGAATGATGTCAGTCAGTGTTGGGTTCCCAGACTCTCCAGTACTCAATTCAGTGCACCCAGGGATCTACCCTTGGAGGTTCCAGGGGACAGATATAGATGTACTGGGCACAGGATTTGGGAAGTGACTCTCATTTTACCCAATGATGTTGAGGTGCTGTGCCCCTCGATCCATCAGAAACTTCGAGTGGATTATTGTCTCTTGCCTCTTAACTGCATGGGACTCTGAAGTGAGTTGAATAATATAATTAAAGTGTATTCTAATCTCTAGACTTGTTGGGCTGCATTCTTTGCATTTCCATAATTATTTTCAGGTGCTGTCTCAACCTTTCAGTTTCTCTCCCTTCCAAAATTAGGCTGCAGGTGTCCTTGTAGCGTGACAAAGCTCCTACCACCTACTTTCAGACAGTCAAGTCATTTCTTACGTGTTCACTCTTTGCTAACCCTTTCCAGAATTAATCAAATGTTTAAGGGGTGTGTGTGAACTGGGTCGGCAGGCAAAAGCACTTAAAACATAGTCTTGATACCTGAGTTCAAGTCTCACCTTACAAAGGTCCAAAGAGCTGTTCATCTCCAAATAGGGACTGTGGCAGGAATGAACGAACGAACAAATTTAAAAGGATCAGGATTGAATGCTCCCTGGCAGTGGTGGAAATTTAAAAGTTCTAACACAGTTATGTGACTTCCAAACTTGATCTCTACAGAGCACAAGACGGTGTCAATTTTGTTTCAGATGAACTTAAACCAAAATGCCTTTGTTCCGACTGTGAGGTGTTCCCAGGGTTAATTCTCCAGAATGTGAAAAGCAAAGCTACTCCTCAGTCCTTGCTTCGCCTTCTCTAAGCCCAATCTTCCTGTATTTCAACACTTCCCTTACCCCTTTTCCAACCAAGACACTGGCCCTTTCCTTTAAGAGGTCTATAAATTAACAATGCAAATTCCAAGCTTGAAAGCTCGCTCTTCAGAAACGCCCTGTCCCCAAGCTCCTCTGTGACCAGTATCCAAATCTACCGTGTCTGCTGCCTCCCCACTCCCTAGAGGAGCCACTTGGCTTGATTTGTTTTCTTCTTAAATCACTTCACCCTACTCTTCATTGTGCAGGATGCTAAAATATTGGTTTTAGGGGGAAAAAATCACTTCAAAAGGGCAAACCGGTCCTTTGTGTATGGAGCCCACAGGCGGCTCTGTCACTCTGAAGAAACTTATACATAATAGAGTAACTCTCATCCAATAAGTCAGCCGGAGCCCCAGTTCATCACTCAAAGTTTCATGCACGTGGCCCCCTAGGTTGATAACTTCCCACAGTGCCTGTTGACCCAGCTGCCAAGTCCCCTTGCAGCAGGTGGTGTTTTCACGGCCACCCTGACAGTAATGCAAACTGTTTAGCGGCTCCATTGACCTTGGAGCTATTAACAGGGGTACAGGCTCCACAAGGGACTAGCTCTCCAACAGGACAGAATTTCTGAACACTAGGGGTCATGAACAAGTATATGCCCTATAAAAATCCATCCAGCACGGTCAATTTGAACTCCGAGAGACAGGGAAGCATTTTTGCTATTATTTTTATTATGTATATCCAATAACCAAAAATGTGTGTACACATATCTCCTTGCCTGTTTTCATTGCTGAGCAAACTTCATTTCATGTGTAGCTCTAAAATAAGTCCTTTTTAGCTAACGAATCTTTCCTAGCTGCTACAGATCATCTGAAATTCTAGATGTTTTCTTTTTAAAAACAGACAAAGTTAAAAAACTTCTAATGAAGCTGATCATGGGTACATAATTTGTTGTAATGACTTTGATATAACTAGAACTTCCTCATTCCTTAGCAAGATTTGCATTCGTGTGTATTTATGTATCTACAGGCATACTTAGTCCTGTGTAACACCCACAGCAGTGCTGGAACCTTTACCTACTTTAAAACGAAGTCTCACAAAATATATGAGAAACTGTCACCGATTTCTCTTAAATAGCTTTTTGTGTTATATTTTTGAAAATAATCATGCCTTTACTCAAAATGATGTCAAATTTGTATTTATAAAATGCTAACCTAATTCTGTTTCTTCCCTTCTTAAACCTTCTACTGACTTTGTATCCCATCTCGATGAATCTAAATGGTTTCTCCTAGACCTTTTAAGATAGAACTAATTGACCAACACGAACAGTGGATGTTTACAGTGCACAGCCCATCCCCCCAAACCTTACCCTCGGGGATTTGTTCTAAGAACTCCACTGTGTATCTTCAACTGTAGATACAACCCTGTGTGTGGTTTACCCCAATGCACACCCATGATAAAACTTAGCTTATAAATTAGCACAGAGAGAGTCACGGCAGCGATTAATGGTAAAGTTATAGCGATATACTATGATGAGATGTTTTAAAGCATTTCTGGTTTATTTCTGGAATTTTCCACTAACATTTTTAGATCACTAAAAACAAAAGGCAGAGAGAACTGTAGGGATAACACTTTTTTTTTATAATTATGTGAATGCTCAGTGATTAAGTCAAGTTAGTTAACATTAGTCTACATACCAAATATTTTAAATATTTATATGTATTCCCTATTTCCTATAGATGTGACATATAACTGTAACATTCAAAGAAATTGTCTGTTTTATTCAATTATAGCCTTCCTAATTTATCAATTTAGAATGCTAGACCATTCGCCCCTATGATAACTCTATAGGCTAGCCTGAAATTTTGATTGAATTGCCACCTACAAATGCCATTTATTTACAAATATATAAAATGGAGAACATAAATGAAAAAATTTGTTCTTCAAAATTAGGTTTATTTATTAGGAATCCAAGATTCTTAATGGCATTTTTAAAAGTCATGTGTCTTCACTTCACCCACCAGTTCCCTCTGGCTCAGTGCTCAAATCTGATAGTGTTAAGCCTCCAGAAGGTCTTACATTTTTCTTGTATTTTTATTTTTATTGCATTTTTACTTTTTATTATATCACTAGACATCATCTTAATGATCAATTGAAAATTAAATCTGGGTTCCTCACCTTCCTCCTGAGTTTCGGAGTTTTACGTCTACCACATTTTGATTTTGTGTTTCTAGTCTCCCTGGGGCAGCTAGCTTCTAGCTATAGTTGTGCTGTTTCAAGGATTTCCAGAACTATCTCCCAACGACCAGTCCTGTGATAAATCTGTGGCTGGCTCTTGGGCCTCCTACACATTTATTACAACACTACAAGATGCCAAAGATGGGGAAGTCTGGTTGGGCTGAAGCACTAATCAATACAAAATGTCTTGGGGATAGATTTTTTTTCAAGAATATGAAACTTTGAATTAACTTTTTTTTTCACATCCAGCACGTTAACAGTCAGCTTTGACTGCTTTGCCTCCATTAAGAAATCTCATCATTTTTACCTGCTGACTTTCCCATGGAAATAGAGAGCGATCTAAGTCAATCCATTTTGGTGTGAGAGATTCACACACCATCTTAGACATTTTCGGATTGGGTGGATGACTGAACCGTCATCACATTACTAGGTGTCAGGGCCTCATCAGTGAGCATGTCAGGTAATCAGGTTAGATCCCAGAAACCCTCAAGATGAACACAGACAGAGAAGACTGCCCAGATCTGTTTTGTTCAACATGTTTCAGAACAGAAGTTTCTAGGTACTTTTTAGAAATAACATAGAACATTGACACTATCTATCCTAAATTATAACTTTAGGAAACACAGTACAAATAAAAACATGTGATGGTACAGTGTAGACTATGAACTGTAGAAAATTACAGTATTTCCTGAATTGAACTCTGCTCTTCCCTTGGAGCACACACGTCTCGGTTACTCAGGAACTACCAGCAGGAACGTGGAGTAGCTTCAGTGCCCCAAAAAAGCATTTAGTGTCTTGTTAGGCTTCAAAGAGGAGAGCACTTTTGAAAAGGTCCCTTCCTTTCCACACAACACCACATCTCAGTAAGATGCCTGTTTCATGGACGCACAGGAAGAGAGTCTGGAATATTCTCATGTTCCCGATGAGTAGGAGTCTTCCCAGCCCAACTGGATTGGTTAGTGGTTAAATTCAGCTTACAATTTTGTTACAAAGTGCCCATAAATCGTCACACAGCATTGCTGTCAATCCCTGGCATTCTTCAATTCCATCCTCATGAGTACCATGTACAAGAAAAATGTTACACAGATTAACCAGATTAAAGACAATTATAAGAAAGACCTTGGGGAAAATAGGAATTTTGTAAGGTAACAAAGTACTGAGTGCCCAGGGATCATTTCTCTGCCTTGACTTACACAAATGGGCAAAGTCAAATCTACCATTATAAGATGCTTTTCCTCCCAGCCCTCCAGAAATAGAGTAGAGACTGCCTTCAAAAACAGTGAGTGGCAAAAGTCGACTACAGGTATCAACAGTCGGGGAATCCGTGAAGTCATAGCATCAGCTACTGTGGCATAAAAAGACAGTTGCCTTGACCGCTGAAGACAGACTCCACCCAGTTACAAGATGGCAATGCTTTCTGTACTCAGAAGGTCCAGAGCATACTAATCAGTCAGTGGCCACATTTGCTGCTCCTGCTTAGGAAATGGCCTCCAATGGAGAACTCTTTGAATCATTAGATCTGACTATATCCATCATCCTTCTGGTTGCCCTCCCTCTAAGACTAGATAGACTTTGAGTAACAAAGTTTAAACAATTGGTTTCTCTTAACTTCGGAGAATGGGAAAACAATGGAGAAGGGATAGGTTTATGAATATGACCATAGTAAGGAGACACTTTTTCATGACTGAGGGTAACAGAGTAGACCGTTCTTACATCAACCTTCCCTTCAGGAAGAAGCCATAGAATGATCCCAGCTGCTAAACCTCCAACAAGTCAGACGTTCATGAATAAGTAGTATTTAAGATCTGTAACTCATTTTATAATAAAATAAATTTGCAATGTATATTCTTCAGAAAAAATGAAAAATTAGCTTTTTTTCTGATGAAATAAAAAATAGATAACTGTCGACACTACTCATTCAGAAGAACAGGAAACACTACAGTGTTTCAACACAAGCTGACAGGAGATGTCTCATCTATTAATTTATTGGTTCATTCACTAAATTAAATGCATGAAATTAAAACCACCAAGAATCCCACTACCCCAAGAGAATCTCTGCTGGCCTTTTCTATTCACAGGAAGTCAATAAAGACAATGTGTGTTATAAATAACCCACACTTCCCACTGTCCCTCTTCATTGCAAAGTGTCCAAACCTTTATACCACTACACGAAGCCAGCCAGAGTGGGTTTCTAAGAAAATGTCTTAACTTTCTGGAAACAATACTTTATGTATTAAAAAATATTAGGCAATTTCTGTGATAGTCCCTCGGTATTCCATTATTTGTCATGTGAGGAGATGAGGAAATATGTTTCTCTGATTCAAATTAAGCTTAAAGGCTGTGGGGATAGCTGTCAACACACACACTCAGTATATTCTTTATTGCAAACTCAAACACCCTTTTGGCTATGTTTTCTATTTTGAAAGTTACTTCTGATTCCATTCAATAGAGCTCAGAGTCCAGAGGCTTTAAAAAAAATGATTGTATAAAAGAACAAAGCTATTCGAATGACTCTAATTAGATTATACAATAAACACAATTTTCTAGCACAATGAAAATATGTGTAAAAATTAGTGAAACTACAATGAATCTGTACTCTCGATTTTTGCTTAGCTGTCACTAGTTGTAGGTAGGTAGCATTTGTGTGTTAAGATGGTCTGTTTCAATGCAATGGACCTGTAGCAATGAAGTTTAGTGTACTGCCTTGCCCCTCTCCCCTCTTGAGTCCATGTAAAAGATCCTGTTTATCTTACCCAAAAGGAGGCTGTCTTCATAGCAAAGATCGTGCCAAGGGGAAAAAATGGCTCTCCATAGCAAACATCAAGTACAGAAGAATGCTTGGCTTCACCAAACATCTCTGTTAAACGTATTTTATTAAACACATTCCTAGAAAAAATGAATTTAAGTACAATGACTTTACCTCTTCTCTGGATGAGGAAACAATTCTATGACCTTAGGACCTGTTGGCCTTGACATTTCAGCCTTTGGTGTACTTTCTAATATTTCAGCTAACATAAAACACTTCTCTCACAAATAAATTTAACTATATCATAAGTAGGATTGTTAGGCAATAAAAATGCAGCATTTTTTGATTTCACGTTTATGACATAAAAGTATATCAATTTGGTGAGATGAAGTGGTACATACTTTTAATCCCAGAACTAGGGAAAAGGAGACAAGTATGTCTCTGTGGCTTTGAGGACAGTTTAATGCTCGTAGTGTGTGTGTGTGTGTGTGTGTGTGTGTGTGTGTGTGTGTGTGTGTGTTGTGCTCAGTAAGACTCCCTTGGAGAATATGTCTGAGGGGAAATGGACTCAGGCCATGGAATGCCTTAGGGAGAATCTCTCACAAAGATCGACTATATCCAACTGTAAATGAGCAGTTGAATAGCTCTAAGGTTTAAGTCTTCAGAATTGCAACATTACTTGCAAAAAACAGTGTTTTTAAATTAAGGTAAGACTTTTAACGATGAAGAGATATACAGAAGTTCCTATACATCTTTAATGTTTGAGATTTTTAACACATGATTCTGGATAGTGTAGAAAAGGTCGAACTTAAGTCTCACCAGCAAATGGCACGCACCTTTCATCCAGCACTCAGGAAGCAGAGGCAGGTAGATGTTGAGTTTGAGGCCAATCTGATCTACAGAATGAGTGCCAGGACAACCAAGCCTACATACAGAAACTGTGTTCTGAAAAAAATGCAAGAGAAGGAGGAGGAAGAGAAGAAAGAGGAGGGAGAGGAGGAGGAAGGAAAGAAAGAGGAGGGAGAGGAGGAGGGAGAGAAGAGAAGGAGGGAGAGGAGGAGGAAGAGAAGGAGGTAGAGGAGGAGGAAGAGAAGAGGAGGAGGAAGAGGAGGAAAAGGAGGAGGAAGAAGAAGAAAAGGAGGAAGAGGAGGAGGAAGGAAAGAAAGCGGAGGGAGAGGAGGAGGGAGAGAAGAAGGAGGGAGAGGAGGAGGAAGAGAAGAGGAGGAGGAAGAGGAGGGAGAGGAGGAGGAGGAAGAAGAAAAGGAGGGAGAGGAGGATGAGGAAGAAGAAAAGGAGGAGGAAGAGGAGGAGGAGGGAGAGGAGGAAGAAGAGAAGAAAGAGAAGGAGGAGGGATTGAGGAGGAGGAAGAGGGAGAGGAAGAGAAGAAAGAGGAGGAAGAGGAGGAGGAAGAGAAGAAAGAGGAGGGAGAGGAGGAGGAAGAGATTGAGGAGGAGGAAGAGGGAGAGGAAGTGGAGGAAGAAGAGGAAGAAGGAGAGGAGAAGAGGAGGCAGAGAAGAGGAGGACTTTCAAAAGCTTAATTCTTTGATTATTTAGTAAAGACCTATAATTTAGGTTTGTATGGCTAAGCCTTGACTTTGGGAGCACATAAAACATTTGTTTACACGCTTTGCAAATTGTCCTTCTCACAATATGGCAACACCGAGACCAGTGAAGATAGGAAACTGCATACTTTTCCCTAACGTCTAGGTCATGAACATTTGGACCCATGGTGCCAGCTTGATACTGTTTAGATGACACCATTAGAAGAGCAGAAGAATCACAGGAACCTCTGATGGCTTAGTTTCCTCTACAAACGACAGCAGTTGTAAAGCAGTTAATACAAAATGCAGGGACTTTCACATGCAAATGACTTTTCTGTGCTGTTATTAGCGTATTCCTCTTCATAACAGGAGCTAATTAAATTATTATATAGTGATAAAATCTCTCCTATATGTGCAGTTTAAATTTTTATTTGGTAGCATAAATGTTCATTTGCATATGCATATTAGGATGCCTTTCAAGGGGGATGAAGTGGAAAATTATTATATGTAGTGGCACAGCCCTGTAATCCCAGTATGAGAGGCTAAAGTAAGAGGATTTCTAGTTCAAGACCCACCTGGTTTACAAAACAAACATAAGGCCAGCCTGTACCCTTCCCTGAAAGGCAAGAGAGACAGAGAGATGGAGAAACCCTGCCTGGTGTGTGTGTGGGGGGGGGAAATGTGTGTGTATAATAGAAAGTGTCTGTGTGTGTGCGTGTGTGTGTGAGAGAGAGAGATAGGGACTGTATATCTCTGTGTGTGTGTGTGAGAGAGAGTGTGTGTGTGTGAGAGAGAGAGAGTCTGTGTGTGTGTGTGTGTGTGTGTGTGTGTGTGTGTGTGTGTGTGTGTGTGTCTAGGAGACTCTGCCTCCAAATGCACGTTGTGGGTGGTTAGCAGAAAGGGCAGCCATGTAACTCAGCAGCAGAACATGCATCTAATTTGTTCAAGGGCCTGGGTGTGATGCCAATAACCATTACAGAGAGACCGGGAGAAAGAGAAGGGATCAGAGCGGAAGGGATTCCTTCTCGTGCTTGTTAGTCACCACGCGTTCATTGTGACGTCACCAGCCCTGTGATATTACAGTGAGCCCCCAAACAAGAGGAACTCCCAGGGTTCATCCCAAAAAGGTTTTATGGAGCTAGAGCAGAAGGAAGCTTCAAAACGTGTGCCCTTCTGTTTTTAAGATTACAGTGTGAGGAAGAACAGGCCTAATGGCCTGACTTCCATCCTCAGAACCCGTGGAAAGCTGAGAGGAAGGAACTGACTCCACAGGGTTGATTTCTGGCCCGTACTAATGGATCATGACATGTGCACACTCCTCACACACACACACACACACACGTGCGTGCACACACACACACACATGCCATAAAATAACATTTTGAATTATTTAAAATTACAGTTTCTGGACGTCCTAGCTACCAAATACAAAAGGGTCGCATTATTATATCATGATGGTAGTTTTATGAGGAATCTTGATGCTAATAAGGTGTCTTGGGTCACTAAGCGTATTTTTCTGGTCTGAAGTTGTAAGTTGACTGTGTCACTTAAAGATCTCTTTCGGAAGTAACAGACATTCTGTGTACGTTGTGAGGCCGCTGTGTTTATCCCATACGACTTTCTAGCTGATGTGCAATGTCAACTCTTGTTTTGGGATGCAGACCTTTGATGCCTGAGGAATGCAGAGTCACAGTTCAACCTGCCCAGACACTGACCTCAGATATTTCCCGGCTCTGTCGGAACGGCTACTACACCCCCACGGGCAAGTGCTGCTGCAGTCCTGGCTGGGAGGGAGACTTCTGCAGAATTGGTTAGTATCTGTGTTACCACCCAGAAGATTGACAGTGGCCTATGGGCACTTAAGAACTTATCATTTCCTGTTTGCAGAGTCATCTAGCATGCCAGAGGCTAGCACTGTACTGCAATCTCTCTTTCTGATATTATAAATAGAATCTTTCCTGTCTTAATGGTGGCTGTTCACATATCTAAGTTAATCACAGGCATAAACGATCCTTAAATGACTGGATCCTTTAGAAAAAGAGAACAGCACATCACTGCCCTGTATTTGGAGCAGTCACACCAGCCAAAGACTCAGTGTTTGCCGAGCCCCTGGCCAAGTGCTAGCATTTTCCAGACACCCCATAAATGCTCTCTCTGGCTTGACTGCTTGCATTTTGCTGTGGCCCACTAGCAGCAGGGCTTTTCCATGGGTGCTGCTAAATCAAAGGCGAACACAATGATCCAGACACGTATCACGAGACCCTCCTTTTCCGCCCCTCTCCCTTGTGAGCCATCATGAAGGTGTGCAGCTTCTGAGAGGCAGCGGGGGTGGTCCGTTGAGGTCATTCTAGCCCTTCATGTGGGATGCCCTCAACTTTGTGCCATGTAAAATTCTAATTAGTGTGAAGTTTAAGAAAAAATGGGTAAATTTAGAAACTTGAGGAGTTTAAGATTGCACTTAAAGTAGAAATCCCACAATGAGTGTAGTATGGGCTCGTGAGAAGTGGTTTTCATTTCTACTGTCTCACACATTAAAGTACACCCTGCTGACGAAACTTCAAACTCCAAATTAATGTTTAATATTGTTCTCAGCTCATAAATACTGCTTTTTATTTTTAAAATGTATTTGTTTGAAAAATATAATCATGGCTTGTCTAGCTTGCACACTGCCTTATAGATAGTCGATACTTAAAGGTCATATAGACAGAACATATTTTAAGCTTAAATTATTTCTGCTATTTAATATTGTTGCTAACATCTGACTAAGACAAGCGCTACAAACATAGGTGAGCAATACATAGCCATAACTCAGAAGAATCTAGGTATTTATTTAGAATAAAAACATGCACACGATTGACCCATTCCATCTCCCTTTTGGTCAATTGAGCCCCAGATTAATCAATGTACAAATGTAATACTAATCATATACCTATTATCCCCCTGCTTCTCTGATGTGTGGCGATATATATTCCTCTTACCTCCTTGTCTGTCTCATAGAGCATCCACTCTGTTGGGTTCTTTGCCCTTTGCCTAACTTCTATGTCCCCTCAAACAAACGTTGATGAAAAGCATATTTTCTGAATGCCTTCTTAGGACAACATGCTCAAACTGAGGGTGGACAAGTTGTTTTAAGTCCTGAGGTGCTCTAACATGTCTTAATAGATAATAATCACAATCAGAAACATTCTTTGGTTAGCTTGTTTTATCTCAATAAAATCTTCTCAATTAAAATTTTCTCCTGATTAAACATTTTTCAACTAAAAAAAGCCCTTTGTAAAATTAATCTGGATGTTTTCAATGAAGGACTTTACTTATACGCCCAGATGGTTCACACATCTTCCAGAAATTTGAAGGAGAAAATGCTTTTCACTTTTTCCTCATACTTTCATTTCCATGGGTCAGTCCCGGAACTAGGAGTATAAAGTACAGTTATCTGAAAACAAAACAAAATAAAACAAAACAAAACAAAAACAAAACAAACAAACAAACAAAAAAGCGATTCTGGTTCCTTAAAGTACAAAGAAATGTATTCAGAGGTTTCGATTGTGTCTGTGGTGACTCAACCGTCAGACTCATCAATAGGCGACAACTAGAGAATAATCCAAATTCTACATCTGTCTCATTTTAGCAGTAAATCTTCACATTCTTTTCCTAGATGGTAGTGGTGAAAATGGTTCGGTAAAGATCTTCCTGCTGTAAAATGGCCCCAAAGAGCATTGCTCAGAACAGCGTCTGCCAGTTTCTTGCACTCGGCCCAGAATGGGCTTTCAGGCATAATCCGAGAGCAATGTGTTTGGTGTACCCCCTAAAAGCATAGGGAAGTGGGGACCCCAGGGAGACCAGATGCTAGATAGCTTATGCAACTCCAATCCCAAACTGATCTTCTTTCAGTGTCCTGAACCTGCTCTGGTCAGGGACCCCTTACTCAGGGCCAGCCTCTCTCCTGTGTGCTCCTCCCTTACAGGAATACAATTGGCTGTGGGTTAAAAAACCGCCTCATGAAGCAGGAGCTGAAAGGGTGTTAGAGTCAGTTCTGCCAGTCAGAGACAGTTTCTCATGATCTCCGCTTCTCAGCCTGCGGACATCCAGATGTTTAGCTCGGTCCCTGCCCTTAGAATACTTTGTGTCTGGAAACAGTTTTTCCCACGTGCATATTTCTCTGTCCGATCGTTTTGTGACCGTCTCCCACCTTCTTTTCCTACCTTTTCTTATCCATCAAATTCTTGACCACAAGACATGGCGGCGGCGCTCAACGTTCAGATCAAGTAGACCATGTTGTTTTCTTTCTTGCAGCCAAATGTGAGCCACCTTGTCGTCACGGAGGTGTCTGTGTCAGACCAAACAAGTGCCTCTGTAAAAAGGGCTATCTCGGCCCTCAGTGTGAACGAGCGGACAGGAGCATGCGCAGAGTGACCAGGGCAGGTATTCTTGACCAGATCATTGACGTGACGTCTTACTTGCTGGATCTCACAAGTTACATCGTATAGTTTCTGGGACGGTTTGAGTCTATCTTTCCGGTGGGCATTCCGATCTTGTCATGAAAAAAGAGAGACTGTCCTTCCGCTACACACTCCTGCGACTTCATTTCCTTTCGGTAATTTAAAAGCAATCTCCAGAAATGTACAGGTCTCAGCATGTATGTTGGAACGCTTTTTTCACATCTGCACATGCACTCACAGCCCTAGACTCAAGGTTGTATAACAGAAGGGTGTTTTGTTTTGTTTTTAATATCTACTCTCTTGGCGTGTACTTTGCACAGAAGTTCCACTGCAAATTGATCACAGAGTTTCTTATGGCATCAGAAGATATTCTTTTACGTTTCGGGAAATTTCTGTCTGTGATTACTAAAGTCAACCTTCCTAGGGTTTTAAAATGTTATTGTGCAATGTGGTGGGGGTATTTTTATATTAAAGGTCTATAATGAGAGAGCATGCTTCCAAACTCCTTGGTGAATTTCTGAACAAGCATCTAGATGCAAGATTGTATCTTCATTTCTGTCCATATATCTGATTACAGACTGTCGAATGCTTACCTTTTTATTTGACAGGGCAATCTGATTACTAATCTCAAGATGGTTTTCAAAGGTTTTATGATTAAATCAGAGCAACAACCTATTTGAAAGAGTAATCTTCCTGAATGCACTCTGCTTCTAAGTACATTGTGTGTAACAATAGGCTCTGGGTTTTTGTTACATATTTATATTTTTTATTTTATTTTTTATAATACAGACATCACCTAGATGAGACACCTTTACCCTGTCCTGTAAAATACTAAAGTTACATTTTCGCCAACTTAATTGGAAAGAAGGGGAGTAAGGAAGCGAAGTTTTTAATGTGCTGTGGATCTAATGTAGCAGTGTGTACTTATGCCAACATGTAATCACTCCCGTTGGATGAGAAAGCAAGAAAGCAGTCAAATCTTATAAAATTCCAGCATTGCACACATGTAAAGTACTTTCAACATAGCAAGAATATCAGAGTCTGTGAGAGTAAAAGGTTACAGTGTGCACTCTGAATCAATCCTCCCTGGAGAAGAGCTTGCTCCCTCACAGCCAAGCGAGGCTGTGTATAAGCTGGTCACATGAACGGATTCTTAAAATCTACATTCCTGGCAAATCCAACTTCTAGTGCATATATTCCTTTAGGACTCTGTGACAATAACCTTTGGTTCTTGCCCCAGTAAATTTTCTACAAATGCCCTGTTCGTATTTTCTTAATGAAATGGTGTGCTCTAGCTTTCAATTACAAGAGTCTGACAGACATTCCTCTTAACGGTTTTCCGTTCACCATCTCTCCATGTTTGGATTTAACAAATGTACTACTGACACTGGGCCATGATAAGGGCACACTCTTGACCATAGCATCCATTCTGCTGGAGTCCAAGCTGTAGAATCATCAAAGTGTGTGGCGCTGGCTGACAATGCCCTTCACCCTCAGGAATATGAGCCTTCAGTATGGAAAAACAACAGTCTCCCAGCTAGGATTCCTCTGTGGTCTTACGTGAGAGTTGCAATTCAAGCACAGGGTACATTTTTGAGAAATCTACACATAGAACACTTGTTGGGTTTACTGCCCCTGGCTTCCATATTTGATTACTTGGGTTCTAATGACCTCATAAGAAATGGGAGCGGGTTGGGAAATCTCGGTGCCTAGGGAACAATAGCCTGCATTAAAAAAGTGCATGCATAATTTTGCACAATTTAGATCCAATTGGCAGCCTATTCAAAGAAGTCTTGGGACTAAATGAGCATGGAGACCAAATTGCCCTCTTACCCTGGAAAAGAGGTGGTCTCCTCTAGTCTGACCAACACTCCATTGGCCCAGTGCTGTGACAAATCTTGCAATGAGCCATGCAGTAGCCCGCATCTGTAGGTTAATAGCAATCTTTTGTCTCCGTTGCTTTCCCTTCATAGTCTTTTAACCGGATTCCATCACAGAAAGTTTTTTAAATAAAAAAATAAATAAAAGGAAAAATTTCCCTGACAACCATTTTTGTAAGTGGACCTTACTATCAAATTGTCCTTTATTCAATGTGGGTGACACTGACAGACTGTGAACTTCTCATGAAGAAGCCAGCTGTCTATATCTGTCAAATTGGACAGTTTTATTACACATACTCCCATTCGTAGTTTAACTAAAAACAATAAGGAGGCCCCTAGAAAGTCAGCAAAATCTTCAAACCCAAGAGCTTTTTTTAAAATATCTTCAGAAGAGAAGATATTCCATCGGTGGACATTCTCTTCGAATAACTGAGGCTAATACTTATCCAGAGCTGTTTTACATAGACCTTTCCCAAGTAAAAAGGTTTCAAGTGACTTCGAGAAGCACTATGTATCTTGAAGTTATTGCCTTTTCTATAAGGAGCTATCAAAATGAAAGAACAAATTATCTTTAAAGACTATGGACCCTGGGTATGTAACCCAAGCAAAGAAAGTCACTAGAATCCTTTCTTTCCACCCTTAGGAGAAAAGTAGATAGCAATGACTGGCGGATGATGGTGTGCTTAAAACTATGTGACCAGTTCCAAAATGTTCTTTGATCTTGAAGTCAATTTTTAAGTGTGTTGGGGAATTATCAGAAGTGGTTCGTGGGGGATGGGAACTGGTTAAAAACCATGAGCTGAGAAAAATAAATGTTTAGTCATGGAAAAGTCCAAATCTACCCATCTAACAAAGCTAATGTGAATGACAGCAGGGAAATGAACCATTTTTAGTGTGCCTGCCCATTCTGGACCTTAGCCTTTGGGTAACAGTTGAATGTAAAGCAGCATTCATTCCTGCCAGTGTTGCTACCAAACCTCTGACCTGCTTCAAAGCAATGATACAAGAGCTAAATTTGTGTCTCCTTAAAGTGTCCGAGGGGGACATTTAAGAAAGTTCAGTGATGGCAGAGGCACTTTAGGCCATAGCACTTCACCTTAGGTACTTTGTGTAAGGGACCGGAAAACACTTCACAGGCTTTACTCAGAAGTCCTACCATTTAACTGTTCAATTTCATAAACCATGGCCAAATAAAATCTATACATGTTTATAAAACCCAGCAAGAAAACTATCCCCTTACCATGTACATGGCTCTCAGTAGTCAAGACTTCTTTAATTACTGTTTTGGGGAATTGTTATAGAATAGCGTCCTGTTATTTAGTATCTTTGTTCTGGCCTGGTTTATTACCTGAACCACAAAGTATTCTGCAAATGTACTCAGGGTGAGTAATGAGGTAGGACACTGAGCCTGAGGTCTTCAAAGTGCAAACTAACCCAAGATCTTACACATGTGCCTCTACTGTCTCTTAGCACATGAAAGAAACCCAGTTTAAGTTTAAGGGGGAGAAAGTAGATCAGCGAAGTTTGTGAATGGTGCATCAGCTTACTTTGTGAGCATCAGTCCGGAATGTTGCCCCTACCTTTCTCTGCATCACCACCCATATCTCTCTACCTGTCTCTCTTTGAGTCCCTTCCTCCTCCACTGTCCTGTACTCCATCTTGGTTTTCACTAAACAGACACATCATGTGTGCTGATCATGAAGTTGTCCTATAGATGCTGGTACATTTTGTGGTTGGTTTTCTTCCCTTTGTTTTCTCTTCCAGAATCATAATGACTGAAATTAAGTATCACTAAGAAAAGTAGAGAAATATCTTACCAGACTGCACTAGTAGAGTCACTTAAAGAAATAACAAAAAGCACACACAACTACCAGCGTTCGTGCTTTGTGCTGGTCTTCTAGAAAAGTTATGGGAAGGATTAGGATACTCGCCCTGGCCGAGAGCCTGAGCTGACAGGAGGGCCAGCCCTAGCTAGTTCCTACCAAAGTGATGGTCATCTCTACAAAGTGTACTTTGAGGAAAACTCTTCCAGATCCTTGTGGAAGAAAATTAATCTCTTGGTAATGGTGGCCTCAGACACTTTTTCCCTGTTATGAGGTCTGCACTTTCAGAGAATTCAACCAAAGTTCTGTGCCCAGAAAATGAACACATCTATATCCCCTGAGGAATCCCCTGTTTCCGGGAGGGCTGACAAATTCCCACCAGAAAACTCCTCTTTCCATAACTGAAACACACATTTGCACTCTGTCTCTCTCTGTCACGTGTGCACAAACTGGCCACACATCTGAAACAAGACAGGAAGCCCTGGAAGAGAAGGATTTCCATGTTGAAAACATTCTTAGAGCCAAGTTCTACCTGTGCTCCCCATCTCTGTCTCTCTGAGTAGCTTCTGGGAATGACCTTGAGGTTGCCTTCTAGGAGAGGCCAAAGGACCTGTGGGAGCATGGAGGGACGTTAGCTGCTCGACTCCCAGTCACCAAGGACGCTTTCTAGCAGCTTTGGAGAGATTCACTCATTTATGAGACTGGTGGGTTTTTTTTTTAAGTTCTATCAAATATGATTGACCCATCATTGACCTTGCTTTCCCATACAATTTATTTAGGGCATGTATCAGGCAGTTGAAAAGATGCTAATAAGTAATCAATTCCTTGCATCAATAAAAAGTCTTACACCTAACATTTCTCATTCATTTTTGTCAGTCAACAGCAAAATTAAAAAGAAAAATCAACATGGTATCAATTCAGCACTCATCCTAAAGTAATTTTTCTATGTACACCATGAAGATACCATTGTTTATTTGAGTTTTCTTTTTTGAATATGTATTATTTATAGATTCAAAGTAGATATACCCATATACCGGCCAATGAACATCCCATACATAGTCTACTATCCCAGTTGCCTATCATCCTTTAAATAAAAAGAACAACATTTTATCATCTAATATGTGTATATATACTATTATATATACATATATGTGCATGTATATATGTATACATGTACATATATACACTAGAGAACAATGAAATAGTGATGGGAAATGATAGTGGCCAAATGTAAGCTTATTCTTCACAGTTAGAAATGAGTCTTGAACATTTCTTTCTGTACTAAAAAATAAGTAGTCAGTAGTTCCCATTCACGTGAATAAGGTATGATTAGGCCTGGTATGGTCTGCACCAGAACAAACACTGGATTTTTTTTACTCCATAATCTTAAGATCTGATGCATGGCTTTCCTGGAATTGAGCTAAGAATACACGTTCCTAGGGTTCATTTCATATTATATTTTTAAAAAACTGAAATGACAGCTTTATGAGATATCAGATATCCCCAATATCTTATTCTGGTCAGAGGATGTGTATGGACCAGAGTGTTACTAAGAACCATGAAGTATTAAGATGGGTAATATTGAATTTTGGGAGCTGGATGCCCTAAGATATGCTACAAAAGACTACTATTTAAAATAAATCTAATTGCAATGAAAATTTTATAGAATTATGACCATAAGCACAGTAGAATTCTAGTAGGAAAATCTTGTGTCTTCCTTGGATTTATCTGTGATTGATTTGTTCAGAGTTGAGTTTTGTGTTCGGTTCTTCTCATATATACTGGTGTTCCAAATTCTCCATTTCTTTCAGGCTGTTGAAATTTAAAGCAGTCTGTTCATAATCTTATAAGATTCTGCGAATCTTCTAAGATTCAGAGACAGTCTGTCCTCGGGTCTCTGTTAGTACGTTAATAAGAGGCAGAAGGGACAATTAGTAAGCCCAGATGCAAGTTTAAGGATCAGAATTCGCATAGGAACTGTTATGATTTCTAGATGTCCCCAGAAATTAATGTGCACAGTTACTGGCTCACACAACCCTCTGGAGTTTGAACTAAAATCGGGCTCACGAAATCTGTTTGTAAAAATATGTTTTCCCTTGACTGATCTTCTGTCACTCAGACACCCACCTAGCCATCAGTGCAATCTAAAGGCTCAAGTGCCTCACATAATTTCACACTGTAGAGAGGTGAGGGCACCTGCAAGGACAGCACTGGACGCTCACTGGGATGATTGACATGTTTGGGGCAAAAGAGAATTTCACATACAACCAGCTCCACTTTGACTCAGCATTAGAGTCCAGCAGTTTATGAGTAGTGGAGAGGGCCTCCAGTACATCTGTGTGCAACTGTACATGTGCACACACCCATGTATATATATTTATCTATCTGTACAAACACTACATATGTATACACACTATCTATGTAATATATAATATATGTATAATGCATATAAATTCTAACAAGTGTATTTGTGTTATCTTTAAAATAGAACAATTGTATCTTGAAGTGATAAATACAGAGAATTGGCTTTATTGTTGATCTGTGGATTTAATGATTTTTTTTAGGTGAAAGGATGTTTTAAGTGTATAATTTCTTTTCTTAATTTAATATATTTATGTAAATGCATGCCTGAGATTTGATTAGATTGGCTGTGTTTTGTGTCTTAACATGATCAAATGTATTAAACTTTATCTTATGACTTCACGTTTGTTGTGCCCTTTCAAACATTTGTTTTTCTTTTAAAATTTTAAAAAGTTTCTCCTACATCTTCAGACTGGCTACACAAACAGTAGTTCTGAAATACTCTATTTTCAAGCTACTTCTAAATGTTATTGTCTTTCGCCATTATTCACAGCTAATTTTGAGATTTTCTGCTTAAACATAAGCTCACTTCAGGGTCAGTTTTGTGGTGTAGATACAAAGACGCCTTGTTGGTTTCCATTTGCTCTACATTGTGACTTGAGCTTGATCCTTTTGGCTAAAAACTGTCAAGTTAAAGATGTAAAGAATGCAACCACTTGTGATACTGGGTACAATTGTGAAGAAAGAAGCAGGCAGGGGCATGGAACGAGGGGAAGGTGGTTACCCCACAACTTTGTGACTCTGTTGTTTGAATTTCACTTTAATTTAAGCAAAAATACCTGTCAAACGTCTGATCAGTAGAGCTAGAGTGGAGGTTCAGTGGCTAAGAGCCCTTACAACTCTTTCAGAGGATACAAGGTTGGTCACCTTGTATCCTTGGCAGGTTCCACTACCCTCTGGCCTCCACTGGCACCAGGCACACGTGTGGTGCGTGTATACACACACCCAGCAGATAATTGCACAGGTTTTAAAAGCCTGACCAGCGGATAAGAACATATATTAGAAGAGCCATCGATCTGCTTCCACAGTAACCCTCTTATGTCTTCAATAAACGTGCCTCACTGGCTTCCGGAAAGAAAAGGCTGAGTCTATAAAGTGTTATTTCTAACAGAAGCAAAATATATGTCAAGGTCCACTCACAAAGCAGCCCAGGACCAAGAAGTTTAGGCAAAATGACATCAGGAAAGCATCCTTTAGCTTGTTCCCACAGGGATCCGGAAGCACTAGAGACCTCCTGAGATCACTTCCCTTCCAGCGCTTAGCGCACACCTCTCTGCGTCAGCCCCGCAGCATCCCTGATTCCTGCATGTGTCTGCCACACTTTGAATCCCTGACAGAACTGCAAGACTTACTACACACAGACGTAAAACAAAAATGTATACGCGGCTGGAGATGGAAGCATTTGTGCCTTCTCCAATCTCTCCGGGTTCTTCCTCTGCCCATTGTTTGGCTTCTTGGCTTGGCCATCCACACAACTCCTTGTTTGAAATTCCCTAAGTCATGGACATTTGAAGTCGCTTCCACGCCCATTTCTAAACTCTCGGTTGATATATACATTACAGAGGGGTGAGGAGCGAGATACTGCGCCTCAAATAGAATTGAGCATGTCAGGGCAGGGGTGCAGCTAAGCAGTCGGGGGCTTACCTAGCACGCACAAGGTCCTTTCTAGATCTCAACCCCAGCACCACAAATGATGAGTCGAATTTTAAAAAAGAAAGAGTGATTTAAACAAAGGACAGCATAAAATGTTTTCTGGGAAATTATTACCCTCTTGGGAAAAGTATGCCCTCTTGGACATATGAGCACAGTAAGATGACGTTAGGAAAATATGGACCCTCTGACAGGTCGCACGTGTGCAGCTGCCCAAGAGCTATCTGGATTCTGGAATGAAACACACACGCTCAGGCGCACGCGCGCGCGCATACACACACACACACACACACACACACACACACACACACACACACACACACACACCAGTTAATTTTAAATATACCTTGACTTGCTCCCTGTGGCTAGCATACATTTTCCTCCAGTACTCTCTAACTCTGTATTTTTCTTCGTTGTCCTGGCTCCTTCTGGGCAGCCCCCCTAGTATTTGCTGCTTCTGGGCAACCCTCCCGGGTGCTGCATTCCTTTTCACCTACATTTCATATGATTTTCCTCCTGCAGCTCTAAATCTGATCTATCTCCCTCCCAATCATGGCGATCCTCTTCCTCTCCTCCAGTTCCTAGCCCTTGCAAATTTAAAAGTTCTGCCTTTATCTCTCCACTCAGCCATTGGCCATTAGCTCTTTATTGGTCAATCAAAAACCAATTGGGGACAAGGACCTTCAGTGTTTGGACACACCAATTCCCAATTTTGGGGTCTGGATTAATTTGAAGCATTAGAATCAACCCCCCCAACAGTCCCGAGGTTACCACCAAGGATTTGCAAAGGTAATACAACTAAGAGATGTCACTTTTCCCGGGCATCACAGGCAGTGTGACAGATATGTCTATGCACTTGCTCATTTATACTTAGGCTTTAAAAGAGAGGAACGAAAGGGCATCTGGACCTGGGCTTGGCTGAACGAACGGTAATCTTGCTGTGTAAGCATGAGGGCCTGAATTGGGATCCCAGTACCTCTATAAAAAGCCAAGACATGACTACACATGCCTGTAACCCAGCGCTAGAGGAGGCTGAGCCAGGCAGATCTCCTGAGCTAGCCAGCCAGCCTAGCTGAAAAGATAAGCAGGAGGTACAGTGAGAGACCCTGTCTCACAAAAATAAGGTGGGAAGTGACAGAAGACACCGTCATGTTAACCTCTGGCTTCTACACTTGTATGTGCATGAGTAAATACACTCACTCATACACACACACACACACACAGGCACACACACACACACACTCATATATACATAAACAGACATACACTCAGATATACATACACATACCCTCATCCATATATACACACGGACACATACTCATATACACACACTCATATATACACACACAGACACACTCATACCCACATACTCATATATACACACACAGATATACACACTCATACCCACATACTCATATATACACACACAGATATACACACACTCATATATACACACAGACACACTCATACACACTCATATATACACACAGACACACACACTCATATATACACTTATACATACACACTTATACACACACTCACTCATATACACAGACACACACTCATATATACACATACTCTTCTACACACACAGACACACTTACATTCATACAAACCCACACACATATATACACACTCATTCATACACACTCACTCATGTTTACAGTTACTCATACACACTTATACATACACTCCTATACACATATAGATCCATACACTCACACACACATACACACACACACACCATTTTTCCTGGAAAATTCAATTTAAAATACCAGCCTATCTCATTTAAAATTTACTTTTTTTTGTTTCTATTTAGCACTCCAAAGAGGGATCTCTAGAGATTAAGTTGTATCATCCTTCAAAGAAATGAAAGAATTAAAACACAAAAAAGGCAAACACTGTGGATGAAATATTTCAAATGTGTTTCCATAATTTGATTTATAGTTCATTCTTATGCAGTATAATTCTATAATTAACAGAATTTAAAAGGACAGGGGACAGGGAAAGGGGAAGAAGGGCTGGGTTGGCCGTGACTGTAAGAGCCACTCCTTTGGGGACTGTGCCAGCATCAGAAGCCACTTGAACTCAGTCTTGTAACTTAATAAGGTGCTGTCAGATCCCTTTGACATATTTACAGCTTTGCAATTAAGACCCCCTTGATACAAAACCCATGCTCTTCATGCAAAGCAACTTATCACGGACACTCTTTTTCATGATGTATAGCTACCAAAAGCTGCACATGCCAGGAATAATGGCAAGGACCCTGGGGTAAGGCTGTGAAATAAAGATATCAAGCTTGGGTCTCTAATGCATTCCTTCTCACAATGCTTGGGAATCAGTTTCCTTCCGGGGGCGGGGCGAGGGTGGGGGCGGGGGCGGGGACATTCCTTCCAAGCTGGCAGGAAGTTATCTCCTTCTGGAAGGTGTCTGTTACTCAAGCATGAGAACCTGCGGTTCGATTCCCAACACCATATAAAAGCTCAACACAGCAAAACACGCTTATAACTCCAGTTGGGGCCACCAGATCATAGCCAGCAAATCAAAACAAAATAGGCAAAACTCCAAGCCCCAGGTTCAGTAAGCAATTCTGTTTCAATAAATAAGGCAGGAAAACAAATGATGAAAACAGACAGTCAACCTCTGACCTCCATGCATGCCCTCGCAGGCTAGCTTGCTCCCCATGATACACACACACACACACACACACACACACACACACACACACACGCACACACATACACACACACACATATAATAACAAGGGGCACTCTTATTCATCCTCCTCTTATGTCTAGCCCTGCCCCCCATTTCCACTCCCTTCTTGTGGGTCTGTTGCTGATTCTCTGATGCGTTCTCTGAATTCGTTGCTGTTGTTTCTCTCAGTCTAGAATGGCTTGATTTTCATATCTTTTCAGGTCCTATCATGTTTAATCCGTGCCCTCATTTATTTCCCCTGAGTTGTCCTGAGTTGTCACAGAGAAGCGCTGACTTCCTCCAGAGTCCTTCTTGTCTTCTTTGCCTCTGTCAGTTACAATAGGTCAGAGAAAGCTGCAACAGAGGATGCCTCTAATGACCCAAACCTTTCCCTGTGTCCCACCCCTTAAAGCCTCTATAAGTACTCAATTGCACCGAGCTAAGAACAAAGCCTTTAGCTCAAATGCCTTTCCAGATCTAAACTACAGTGAGGTCTAACTTTAAGTTCCAGCTTTGGGCCTCAGAAAGTAGGATGTGTGGTGTACTGAGTTAAGCTGTGGGTGACAGTTCTCAGGATGCTGGTTCTGTGAGGGATCGTCCCACAGTGCCACTCCCTTCAATGATACAATCTCCAAAACAAGTGCAATATCAACATCTTGGAATGGTTCCAGCCCCTGTGCTAATCTCAAGCTGGGCAGCTAAAGAAATACGAATGATCCGTCAATAAAGATTTGCTTTGTCTGTTATGTCAGCAGTGTGTAGCAGTGAGAAGGATTCTTGCTGATCAAAAAAGTTAAAAAGGAAAATATCACAAATTACAATGCTTAAATGAAATTGGAGAGCTTAAAAAAAAGGAGTCACACTTCTGAATATGACTTGATTTTTGTTACAGATGATTTTAATAAACCTTATTTCTTAGAGCAAACCTTAACAGAAGACACAGAACTATGCCTTAAGCCTCTCTTTGTACATGTGCGCTGCCTGTGCCAACATCGGTGCTTGCTATCCTGAATCTCCCTTTCTGCAATGGACTTGACACCGTACATATACCCACGGTGGCATACTATACTGTAGCCCATCCATGGTTCTCACACAAAGGAGTCAGGTGAAATCAGCCAATCGATCCATCAACTGTTTAGTAAATAGCAGGTCTGTTCTTCATGTTCACAACCTATAGGCTCTGATAGGTGGAAAATGGCAGGCACCCCCATTGCAGTGCCACACAGAGCAGTTTCACTGTTCCGCCCACTCATCCCCCTGCCCCAGCCCTGGTTATCACCAGTCTGTTGGTGTCTCCATCCTTTTGCCTTTTCTGGAACAGGGTGTACTTGGGCTCAGGAACACATCCTGAAGCTACTTTAGGTTGCGTTTCTCCTTGTGATGTCCGTTTAACTTTCTTCTGTCTCATTTGTACAGCAACTCATTATGTATTCGTGCCCAACAGTATTCTGCCGGAAACCCACACAGCAAAGTTCATTTACTCCTTCTCCCACTGAAAGATGCCTTCTTCGTTTCCAAACTTCGGCAACTGTGAACAAAGAAGCTACAAACATTTGCAGGCAGATTTTTGTGTGGACATGGCTTCGGCCACTCTAGGTAAATACCTAGGAGTTCAGTGACTGGGTCATGGTCATAAAAATGCATGCAGTTTGATAAGATCCTGCCAGACGGAGAGTCATCAAGTCACTGTGCCTGTTTAGACTTCCACCGACAATGTGGCAGCTCCTGGGCCAGTGCCATGTCTCAGTGGGTAAAAAACCCTGCAGCTAAGCCTCGTGACCTAAATGTAATCCCTGGGAGCCAGAGTTGATACTCTGATTTTCACATGCAGCTACACAAAGACACGCACTTATGCATACACACACACACACACACACACACACACACACACACACACACACACGCACGCACAGGACTGGGATGTAATCAGTCACATCCCCGACCAGCATTTGAATTTGCCAGTGTATACTTATACACTGTATAAGGAGGTCTTATAATTCTGTTCCAACGCCAAGATACAGCAAATCAATCTGGAAGAGTCAAAAACAAAAAGTCAAGAAAGCACATGTTGAAGGGAACATAGACTTTCTCCAGCTCTAAGTTGTAAATTAAGATTTGATTGCAGGCAGTCTGGCTCTAGAGAGGCATTATTCCTCGTAAATAGTATTTGAGACCTATGCTTGACTATTAGTAGGTTTAAGTGTGTGTGAATGTAGTTTGTATGAGTGTGCATGTGTGCCCGTCTCTGTGCAGTTAAACCTTCTATTTATTACATTTCAAAGATAAAAATAAATGCATGAGATGTTTTAATGGCTCATTTTCTGTAATTCAATGCATATCTAGAATCTCAGTATACACTCAATACAACTATTAATAAAACAGCTTGCATTTTAATAATAAATAACTCCTTGAAAACAATTGCACAGTCTACATTTATAGCCCATCTTAATTCAGATGCAAATTTTTCATCAGGAATACTGGACTGATATCTAGTTAGGAAATTTTTTTATTGAAAGAGTACAGTCACCTTCCCATCTTGCTCCAATCATGCCCCAAAGTTTTACAATTATGTAACCAACTGTTCCGTTTAATAGTTAAACTTTTGAAAAATGAAGCCATTTAAATATTCCACTTCTGGTCGGAGTAGCCTCATTCCCAGTGCTTAATAGCTGTGGGTGACAAGTGCTTTCTGAATCGGACAGTAGAGCTCTAGAGCTAAGAGAGGTTCTCAACCTTCCTAATGCTGTGGCCCTTTAAGACACTTTCTTGTGTTGTGGTGACCCACAGCCATAAAATTTTCACTACTATTTCATAACTGTAATTCTGCTTCTGTTATACATTGTAATGTAAATATCTGTGTTTTCCAGTGATCTTAGGTGAACCCTGTAAAAAGGCCAGTTACTTCCCAACAGGGGGCATGACCCAAAGGTTGAGAACCCCCACTCCAGAGCCTGGTTCTATGTCTCTCTTCACCTACCTCCCAAGGAAAGACTATTAAAAATATCCACAATTTAAATCCAATTCTTCATTCTCCCCTTGTTCAACAGTCACAGTTGCTTACTTTATTAAGTCTGCCCTGGAGGGACATGAGGAGAAACAAATAGTGCATATTGGAAGGAAGGTCACAGTCTGATCCATGTCCCATTACTTTTTGTCCCTTTTTGGATGTGTAACCATAATCTATTCCCTGGCCTCCCTAAATTCTCATTCTGTATCCTAGAGCTGTAATGAATAGTAACCAAAGGATATAAATAAATCAAGTCATGTGAGAAGCCTAGTATAGTGTTTGCATATACTTCATGCTAAATCCATGTTAATCGTTATTGGTAAGTAGAATACATTTAACTTGCGTGACCAAACTTACATAGCCCCATATTCCCTCAGAGGGGGTGGGGGGAGTCTTACCCTCTTATCGGTGTAGCTCAATATCTCCCTCTAGTGCCAAAACCCTGGAACAGCAGGCATCTCTACAACTAGAGAACCCCATGCACTAAACCTCAGACACCATTACCAGTTCCCTTAACCGGAACTCATGTTAGCTGAGTGCTTCCAAGAGTTCACCCTCACCAACCCACTACCTGGAGTCATGTTAAATTGCAATTTACAGTGCCCTCCTAACACAGTAGCATGACTTCTCTTAAATTCTTGGGTAATCTCCATTACCACAGATCTCTCTCTGAGTAGCAATGTTTGAGTCAATTATGTTTATTGGTCAAACTCTTTACAAAGAGACTACCAGACTATTAGAATAAGGAATTAGAAAGCTCTGTGATATGTTCTTCTCTTTTGTCTAAAAACATCTGTGAGAAGGAAAGCCCTGAATAGTTAGTTATATAAGCTACAATACACCTGAATTGTAAAGAGGGTGTCAAGGGGAGCAAGTTCTGCTAGGACACATTTTCAGAAAGAAGTAACAAGAGTATCATGACAATTCTGCCACACCCTTGGCCTCCCAATGTAATCTAAGGTCAAGTACTAGACTTACCTAATGTCTTCTTAAACTAATCTATGTCCTTACCTTTACATACCCTATATGATAGTATGCCAGAAAGGGCCTTAACCAATGCTGAAAGAAATCGAGTTAGCTTCTGAGCATGACTGGATTAGAGGCCCTTCTGATATCTTTATGCTCTAGAGACATCAAAACACCAGCATTCAGAACACACCACCACCACCACCACCACCACCACCCCACCACCACCACCACCATCCCACCAACACCACCATCACCACCACCCCACACCACCACCACCACCATCATCACTACCACCACCACCACCATACCACCACCACCCCACCACCACCACCACTACCCCACCACCACCACCACCACCACACCACCACCACCACCACCACACCACCACCACCACCACCACCACCACCACCACCACACCACTACCACCACCATACCACCACCACCACCACCATCACCACCACCCCACCACCACCACCACCACCACACCACCACCACCACACCACCACCATCACCACCACCACCATCACCACTACCCCACCACCACCACCACCACCATACCACCACCACCACCACACCACTCCCCCCACCATCACCACCATCACCACCACCACCACACCACCAACACCAACAGCAACAACAACAACAACAACAACAGCACCACCAACACCATCACAGTCATCATCTGCACTTCATTTCATGTTTTGATAGAACGAATATAACAATAACTGTCACATTTTTACTACCAGCATTCCATCCACACAAATGTGATTTGCTGAAATTCTGACAGATCAAACTGGCCTTGATTCTCATAGGCAGAAAAATTAATATCAGTTCTTTCTGGTAAGCGCAAAAAAGAGAAGGTGGGAAATCTAAAGTTTATTTAAACGTGTTCAATTAGTACTTTATGATTAATTAAGACCGTGGTGACTTAATTACTTGAAATTTCTGTTTGCACTGTCTCCTTTCATGAAATTGCCAAGTTAAAAACAATATTTATTCTCATCCTTTTTTCCAAATATTTATTTTTAACAATGAGTTTAATGAACAGTTGCGGTTCATTTGATAAGTTTGTCCTGATCTTATTAAGCTCACTGCATTCCCAACTTTAGTAAGAAGGAGAGAAAGAAAGAAGGAAAAGAAAGAAAGAAAGAAAGAAAGGAAGAAAGGAAGGAAGGAAAGAGGAAAGGGAAGAAAGAAGGGAGGGAGAGAGAGAAAGAGAGACAGAGAAAGAGACAGACAGACAGACAGACAGACAGACAGACAGAGTCCATAAGGCATGCTGAACATCAGCCAGCACCCATGTGGGGGCCGTTCTGCTTTCACCCCACAAAGCATTGTGGTATCATCAGATGGGAACTTACAGCTTTTAAATCCATTTCCAATATCCTCTGTCACGGGTCTGTGCAACGACCAGCTTCGACCTTGGTTCCATAGTTAAGACACTACTCATTTGCCCCTGTTGGCTTCTTAGAAGTGTGTGTGTGTGTGAGTATGAAGGACAGGGGGCACGAACATGTGAGTGCAGGAGTCTGTGGAAGCCAGAGAAGCATCAGATTGCCTGACATGTGTGTTGGGAACCAAACTTGACAAGGGCAGCAAATGCTGTTAACGTCATCCCCTTAGAATTGTGTTTTAAAGTATTTTTCCTCAACTTACTTTGTCTTAGGATCTCCTAGCAGTGGGTTCCCACTAACTGATCGTTCCCTCCATGACACTACGTGGTTTTGCATATGTATGTTTGTGTGGTGTGCAGTCCATGTGTATCTGTGCATGTGCTTGTGCGTGTGCTTGTGCGTGTGCTGAGGCAGCATCTTTTGCTGGGCCCTCAGCTTATTTTGGTTTGTTTGCCTGCCCCTCGTGTTCCAAGAATTCCCTGTCTCTGATTCCCAGGAATTGGAATTTTGGAGGTCTGACGCCACCCCCCCATCCCCATCCATTTCTTTCTGAACACATTATCGTCACTGCAAGTGGAAAGAGAGTTTAGGGGAAAACAAATGCAAACTAAACACAGTCCTACATTCTGCAGTGAAAGAAAATCAGGGGAGAAGGGAAGGGAGGGATGGCACTCAGGGTCTCCTCCAGACGCTGTCTTTCCTTTACACAACCACACCTGGCACCAAGGCCAGGAAACACTGATTTCATCACAGAGTCATGTGAAGAATACTTACACAATCCACCGCTCAATTAATAAATGATTACTGGAGACCAGACTAGCCTTATTGGGAAGACAAAGGTAGGTAAGGCGGGCTCTTCAGTCTCAGAATGCTTAGCATCCGAGAGGAGAAACAATATCCAGACATGCAAAGAAAACATTATTAGTGTCTAAAAGTACTTAGCAGGCAAAGCGAACTTTTTGGCTTACATCCAGCCCACTTTGGTTATTTATTTAAGTCCTGTGTTTAGGGACTGGGTCAAGAGAAAGGGGTGAGATCTTACTTCTGTCATGGTTAAGATCCCAGGTGAAATTTTCCTTTAGTCCATTAGAGGAGCCCAACATCATTTGTCACTCTGGGTTGTTACTAAGATTCCCTGCCATTGCCATGTGCCATAACCAGGCTGCTGGAGTCCTCAGCCAGGCAAGCAACACTTTCTTAACCACCTTCAAATCTTAACGTCCAATTCCTTCCTCTACTTAGCTCATGTCCATCAGCACCGCTCTTCTTTTGCTGTTTGGTGCATGAACTGCTTCACTGAGATTTAGAAAAGTTGCAAATGGGTGCCTGGACCAATAACAATATGTCTTCAGCACTCTATTGAAACATAATTCAACTAACTTACTCTAAAGTCAAAGTTTCCAGTGTAAAGACATGTATGAATGCTGTCACAGATGAAAAGCTGGAATCTGTATTTTCTCAAGGTCAGCACTTTATTCTGCCAGGCTGACTTCATGATCCAATTAGTTCCTGCCCTCAGTACGAGGGAAGAGCACAGTGTGTGAGGAATCCTCATCTGGAAGTGCCCTCCACAGAGACACGTCACCACAGCTCTCAGGGAGATGGTCCAAGGCAGTTTGCACAGCATCCTTTGAGTGCTTCATCAAACTCCTTAACTGGCATTTCACACATCCACTTGGAAGACTCTGCCTAGAGTCATCCATGTGCAATCCCACTTGTTGAACAAAATACTTGTGGCAAATGTGGCACAGGAAATGTTCATATACCCCTTAGCCAATACCTGAAAATCACAAGGCAGCGTAACCGGTATGTAGTTAGGAAATCAATAACCAATAGGCACCAGATTACGTGTTGGTAGCAGGAAATTCCTTTCACATGCTCAATGCCCTGAACTGGAAACCTTGGAGCAGAAGAGTGGGAGGAAGCACACCAGGAAGGAAGTAGTTCCATGCAGAGCAGGAAACTCTGAAAAGCAAGAGAGGAGTGGCCTGGACTTCTGCACCCTTAGAAAGCCCGTGTCTTTCAAAGGAAGGCAGAACGTCTACAAACATGCTAAAACTAGCCTAGAGACCATGAGACCACAAGACGAGAGACATTTCTGAGAATCAGACCTGACTTATTCCTTCATCCACATACTTGAGCCAATAGAAATGTAGAAATCTTGGTAAGTGGCTTTTTAGGCTAAGTCAAAGGTAATGCAAATGTCTGCATTTTGCCCATAGAAACATTTGACTATGGAAGACTTCAGCTACCATGTAAATTGTTGGACTGTTCCAAGGCCATGGAACTATGAAGATGCTAAAACTGGCCCACATGGAGAGACCTATTCCAGCTCTACTCACCTCCTGACTGAAATTGTGTGGGAGACTCAAAGCATGAAGTTTCCTGTCTACCTCTCCATTCCTGGCCCAACAAAGAGAGTGTGAACTGGAAATCAAATGATTGTGTTTGATGTGTTGATGGGAATTGGCAAAACAAACAAACAACAAACAACAGTTAAGAAAGAAACGGACAATCTGATTGTGGATAGTTGTTAGGAACAAGAACATCTTTAAACAGGTAGGCCACAGGCATAGCATGCTAGGAGAAAGATGAGAGAAATTTGAGGCAATGCATCCCAGGCAGAAGGAAAACCAAGACCCAAAGTGAGAACGAAAATCCGTGCTCAGGTCTGGTCCCAGAACAGCTCAAATATCATCAGTGAAAGAAAGAATGAAGGTGGAAATGTATGTGGGCCGCAATCACATGAGGCATAATTCGGAATTGATAAGAAGTTTGGGCTTCCTCTTGAGTGCATTGGGAAGACCTTGAGTAGTTTAAAGTCCCTAAAGACTTAAGTCCACACATTTCTCCAGATGTCGAGTCCCTCATCCACTCCGCACCTTTCTTAATGTGTGAGATTCCAAAAGGGGGAGCTTCTAATATGAAATAGAATGGGTAACACCCAGGGAGAGTGTTCCCACAGCCCTGTTCACCATCATCTGCCCACATTGCTGTGGCCCTTATGTCGCAGGGGCAGGAAATTCTATGCTTCCCAGCGCCTCCCAATAAAGATAATTTGTACTAAACTCTGCCTATGTTATGTCCTGCACTTTGTTTGTTTATTAATTTTCCTTTGCAAGAAGTTCCACCTTGTAACTCCCTGAGGTCTTTGTGAGGCTTTTAGTCTTCGGTGACTGCAACAGTACAAACAGCAAAAGATGCCAATTACTTGGTTAGACAAAAAAAATGTATAGTCTAGTAAGCTATAAGGTACCCACTCTTAAGGTAAATCTTGGTGGGACCTTCAAGGTGATGTCACAGGCATCAGGGTCTTCATTTAATCAGGCCCTGTCTCAGGCTGGTTTTGTTTTAAAAAGCAATCGACTTTTGCTATTCTTAAGATACTCTGAAGACTTCAAGCTCTGTGAGTGAAGAGAGAGGTGGTAGGAAGGTGGGGGGATAAGCTGGGAAAGGGTGGACCGGGTGGTCGACTGGTTCTTATCATAACTGTTTAAATCTCATTTACATTTTTCTCTGGGTTGCTCAGGTCCAAGACAGTGTTATTTGATGTTGAACACCTGCCTCTTTCCACAGAGCACTGCGGCTGGCTCTGCCAAGAGTAGTCTTGACCTTTCTGCTGCATAGAATTGAGAGAATTGTTCAGCGGGGCCAAATTGTGTATGCCATGGGATCCTCGTGCTTTGTGGGATTCTGGCCCCAAAAGAGTCACAACATGCGATCCCTTAGGATCTTCAGGGCTCTGGTGCTGACGCAAGCTTCTCCATGTTCATAAGCCATTTGTCGTGCTCTCCCACCCTTCCAGGTCCTAGTTCACTGTCTGCTAAGACATCAGGGAGATGAGCAAAACCGGGGCTCACTGGTGCTAAGCTTTGGTCATTAACTACACTGTTGGAATGGTTTTCATCACCTGGCAATGGTGTGGCTTAAATGCTCCATCCTGGGACATCTGAAACAGCTCGCTGGTGGCATAGAAATGTACAGGAGACTCTAGAGTGGTGCTTCTCAACTTCAGAGTCCATATTAACCACCGGGTATTGTGGAAAATACAAGTATGGTGGGAATGAAGCATGAGGCTGCCTTTCAAGATGATGAAAATGTCCAGGTCAAAGACCGGATTGGTAAAGGTTAGACCCAGATTCTCCAAGCCACAGCCAGAGCACAGATGTCTGAAAAGGGTGGTTGCAAGGACTGGGGAGATGGCTCGTGGTAAGGACCATAGTTTGGATCCCCAGCACCCATGTAAAATGCCAGGTACACAAAAGCACTGGAAAGGTGGACAGAGCTACTTCTGGCCGGTGAAGCCAGGTTCAGTGGGAAACACTGCCTCAAAAACAACGTGGAGAAACAGAGAGGAGGAAACCCGACACTGACCTTTGACCTCCATGTACACACGCCTGCCACTGCCTCTAAATTTTGTCTAATAGTCGATAGATAGCTCTGGGATCAAACAGTCTCAGACATAGAGGTTCAAACTCTAGATTGAGAACTGAGTCATCGACAGAAGACAATGTCTCCATAAAAGTCTTCAGCAACTATTTCCATCTCAAATGTGACTCCAGAGCCAGCAGGAAGGCTCAGCTGACTGACATTCTGAGTTCAATTGCTGAACCCATGTGGTGGAAGGAGAGAACCAATTTCTACAAGTTGTCCTGAGTGCTGCAATGTGTGTGTGTGTGTGTGTGTGTGTGTGTGTGTGTGCGCGCGCGCGTGCGTGCGTGCGTGAGAGAGAGAGAGAGAGAGAGAGAGAGAGAGAGAGAGAGAGAGAGAATAAAATCCTGAGATCCATTCCATGCGCAGGCGTCAAACCCTGACACTATTACTGACGCCATGCTGTGCTTGGAAACGGGAGCCTAGTGTGGCTGTTTTCTGAGAGGCTCTACCAACAGCTGACTGAGACAGATACAGAAACAGCTATTTATTGGACTGAGCCTGAGGACACCTATGGAAGAGTTAGGATAAGGATTGAAGGAGCTAAAGGGGATGGCAACCTCACAGGAAGAACAACAGTACCAATTAACCAAAAACCCTTAGCGTTCCCAGAGATTAAGCCACCAACCAAAGAGCACACATAGGCTGGTCCATGGGCCCCAGCATATATGTAGCAGAGGACTGACTTGTCTGGCCTCAGTGAGAGAGGATGCACCTAATCCGGTAGAAACATGATGCCTCAGGGAAGGGGAATGCTGGCAGGGGTAAGGTGGGGTGGGGTGGGGGGGGGTGGATTCGGGGAGCACCTCCCAGAAGCAAAGGGGAGGAAGGATGGGGTGAAGAACTTGGGAAGGGTGGACCAGGAAGGGTGGGGAAACATTTGGAATGTAAATAAACAAAATAATTATATATGCATATATATGAATAAAATCCTTCAACCTTCATTTTAAAAGCCATGCACGATAGCATGAGCTTAAGGCAAGTCATGAAAGCTGGAATCCTACCTAGGTCAAAGGATGCTGGACTTCTTAGAGTCTAGACCCATCCCTGAGCATTTCCAGTGGCCTGTGGTTATCCCGCTTCTTCAGGGAAGTGGAAGGAAAGTTCAGTATTGTGTCAGACTGAAAAATTGCAGACTCCAGAATCAATTTCTTTTGCTCAAATAAGAGCCAGTCAAATGTATAACCTGCTAAAGTGATTGGCATTTTAGGTCAATAAGGCTAGTAATAATTATACTGCTTTCCCAGCATCGGCTGGGTAAACATCTCAGACCTCAGGCTTTTAGCATAATTTCCAGAACCACCAAGACCACGTTAACTGCCTATCACCTCTGAAAGTGCAAAAGGGCAGGTTACCCCACAGGTCACCAGAGAAGGTGGGACCTGGAGCCTATCCAGGCCACATAATACCACCTGGGAAGCCTGTGAGCAAGCACAGAGCCTTCATTTCTACTCTGGTTTCAACTTTCACAACGGGGACCACTTTGCAGGTTCAGCTTTAAGAGTAATCTCGGAGAGAAACCCATAAACCCCTGACTAATGCCTTCTTGACCGTAGCTGTGAGCGGAAGACTGCAGGGGCTGCAGTTTGAATGACGCTGACTAAAACCATGTAACTCTTCATCCGAGGACCTAAAACCACTCCGCCCATATCAGCTCATTAAGCCTCCCAGAGAAATGTATGGGAAATATTTTCATCCCCACTCCTCAGAAGGAACAACAGGAAGGTGGATGACCCGGGTGTCACTCTGAACTCACCATGAGGCTCAAGGCTCACCCGGAGCCGGCAGAGAGGCTCAGGACGTTATGGGTCTCAGTAAGAATGAAATAGATGAATAGCCCGGGAGGTCCCTAGATAGCGACAGAAGCAACACTGACCTTGCAGACCACAAAACCACGAAGAAATAGAAAGAAAAAAAAAAGACTTTTAAATGCCACGCCCAGGGTTGAATGAGGAAATTTGTGGGTTCTCCCATTTTATCTCAGAATAAAATGTTGCCGCTCCATTCGTACTTAAGGTTTTGGAGGAACTGGGTGCTTCTCCACTCCCGTTCCCCTTGTGAAGTTCCACCCCGGGAAGCTAAGCTACCACTTCCTTGTGGTCCCTTTGCTCTAACTTCTGTCCCCTAATGCACCTGCGAAATCCACATTTTATTTACTCAGCGACTGCAGAAACCTCCCCAAGAGCTCATTGAGGAGATTTTCAAAATTACCTCAGCAATCCTGAACTGGTACGCTAACGGTTAAAATGGCTGTAATGAGCTTCTTCCTCCTCTTTTTCCTCTTTCCCCATCCTGTTCCTCCTCTCCCATCTCCTATTCCTGCTCCTGTTCCTACTCTTCCTCCTTCTCATCCTCCTCTTCCTCCCCCCCACCTTTTTCTCCTCTTCCGTCTTCTCCCCTCCCCCTCATCCTCTTCCTCCTTCCCCTCCTCCTCCTCCTCCTTCCCCTCCTCCTCCTCCTCCTCCTCCTCCCCCCCTCCTCCTCCCCCCCCCCTCCTCCTCCCCCCACTCCTCCTTTCCCATTTGAAAATGTCAAAGGCTTCTTGACATGCTCTGACCGTGGACGTGGAACATATTTTCTCATTAGGTTAATTAATGGCTCTGCTTGGGTGGCATAATTTGGTGTAAGTTTCCTTTTAGAATTCTGTCATAACTAAAAAGGATCTTATTTTTGTTATGTTTTGTGGTGTCTTTAAATTTTTATGACCTCCACTTTGTTTAGTCTGTGTGTAATCCTTCTTTTGAAACCTAATGTCCTAGAAAATTTACAGTTTTTCTCTCAAAACCATCACGTTTTTACATTTTACAGTGATTCCTGCTCCCCTGGTTCCCTCTGGAACTTCATTCAAGCCTTTAAGGTGTGATCCTCAGTTAAGGGAATTTATGATTGCATCGGCAGAGTAAACCCCCAGGTGCAATGCATTAAGCTTGACAAGATGCTGTTCATTAATCTCTGACATTCAGCCAGGTGTGATGTAGCAAAGGGTGGCTTCCAGCTCAGCAGCCAAAGAAGGCCAAGCTGCCCCACTGGAGAGGATTCCTTCCCACCCTGCCAAGGCTGCCTGGGTGGGGATGGAGACAGCCAAGGAGCTTTCCTTTGCCAACCATGGTGTTGCCTGTCTCTGCTGGCTCTCCTGCCACTCCTCAGCTTTTCTCATCTTTCCACACATTTGGGGATTCAACAAATGTTTATTGAGAGCCTACTATGCGCCAGGAACCAGGTGGGCTTGGACAAGCAGTAGTGGCAAAACAGACAGCATCTCTCATCCCGCAGGGCTTACTCCTTGTCTAGCTGTGAACAGGGCCCCAGTGCACCCCACTCTGTGCTGCCTCTTCTACACCATGAGCCTGTAGGAAACTTGGATGCTGCGAACTAATGCAGTGTGGGAGCCTGAACTGAGCCCAAGGACAGAGGAAGGGCAGGAATAAGAAGCAGATGAATCCTGTCAAATGTCCAGAGTTTCTTTATGAGCAAACATCAGCATTGGTGCCTTAGAGGTCACAATGTGCCATCGTAATGTAGATGCTGAAGCTTGAAGAGCAGCTGAGGTTTATTTTGTTCCCTAGCATCTTTGAAACTTTTCTATAATTCTGGAACTGCTCAAAAACAAACAAACAAACAAACAAAAAAAACAGTTGCTTAAAGTGTTGCTTATAAAGCAGGATTCATGGAATTTTATTTATCTATTTATTTATTTATTTATTTAATGTGTGTGAGTGTGTGCCTGTATGTATGTATGTATGTATGTATGTATGTATGTATGTATGTGTATGTATACTACATGCATGTCTGGTGCCCACAGAAGCCAGATGAGAACATCAAATCCCCTAGAACTGGAGTCCCAGACATAAGCTGTCATGTGAGGGGTTTGGGACCAGGTTCTCTGCAAGAGCAGCAAATGCTTTTAGCTACTGAGCCATCTCTCCAGCTCCCAAAGAATGAATGTTTAAAGTTACTAATTTTTTTAAGCAAACAGTATGCATAAGAAAATTATATTGCCAATAGTGACAAACTATGCGTCTTATGCATCTTTCTTAGAACTCTGGCAAGATGGATCTAGAAACCTCAAGCCCCCAAACTGATATTTCAAATATGGCAACATTCACACAGGACTTTCCCCTCTTTCCATCTTCCACACTACTTGAAGTTGGTTATATTTCCTATGTATGAAAAAAAAGACATGAATAGAACCACCCTCATCCTCAAGTTAAAGGAGAAATACCTGTCAAATCATTTCTCTTGTCCTCAAGACTATATTACCTCACCCCACCCTCAATTTCTCTCTCTCTCCCCCTCCCTTTCTCTCCAGGCAGAATTTTGTTTCAAAATAGAAGTGGTGCTAAAGGCAGGATTTCTTAAGTAGCTGAATGCTTATGAACCAAGTTCAAACCTCTGAACAAGCTGTTGGCTACAACAGGGACTTCGTCAAAAGAGCAGAGTTAGCTTTTCGACTCCAAGTGGTGCCTCTTTCAAGGTGAAAATGTATGCCCAATCAAGGGAAATGGGTCACAGCATTAGACGGTTAGAGCTGGGAGGACTTTAGAGATTGTCAAACACCATTTTATCTTATTACAGATGGAAAAAGAAAAGGGAGCCTTTTGTTTGTATTTTATTTAAGGCTTTAATGTCTACGCTTGTAACCAGATACCAGGTGCCAAGATGGCTGCTCCTCCCTCAGATGCAATGGCCGCCTTCTGTAGCTGAGGACCTGGGGTTTTATTATGACCTCTGCAGAGTTTGCGTTTGCACTGAAGAAATGGCTCAGCGGTGAGAAGCACTTGTGGCTCTCTCAGAAAACCCACTCTGTCCTGCTACTCCGGCTCCAGAGGCTCTGATGCCCTCTTCTGGCTTCCATGGGCATATACATACATGTGCATATACACAGAATACACAGATACACACATAAAAATCAAGTAAATCCTTATGTTTTCCTTTGGGCTTTTTACTTCCTTTACATTGAATGAATACTACGGGCAAGCACATTTGTAGTCACGGAGCGGTCACCGTCATCTACGCTGGGCTATAGAAAGGGTGTGTGCAAATCTTACATCTGCCTTGGACAGAAGGGTGGTGTTTACACGCTAGCAACTGTACTGTTTGATCCTTTTTGGTTCCACTGCTTTCTCCTAAGGTACTCTGTTCTCTCCAAGAATCTGCTTTTGAAGATTCTTTTCCTTCTTTGGGACTCTCACTCGCTTTTGAAAATATATACCAGCCAACAAGGAGGACTCATTGAAGAACAGGGCCCAGGCTTCTAGAAAGGCTCTGTAAATGGGAAGTGAAACCACACCACCCCAAGCATGGGCCAAAAGTAACAGACCCAGCCAGCCTCAGAGCTCTCTTGACGTCGTCAGCAACTATTGCTTCTCATGTCTTTCCTTGCAAAGGAAAAGGCACAGGGGGATGCCAGACAAATCAGACCATGGGAAAAATAACACCTTCAAACTCAAGGCAAAATTCTCATCGCCGGTCTGTGCTGCAGATGCCCCATCCGGTATTGTTTGGCTCAGACACAACTCTTGGAACAAGACGAAGAACACAGGTTGGAGAGAAGATGTGGGCCAGAGATGGTTGGTGACTTTTTTTTCTTTTAATTTGTACTTGCACAGCCTAAGAAATCTCACTGTGGTTTGGTCTTCTGCAACAATCTGAACAAATCCATTTAAGCAATATTTTTTCAAATGACTTCAAAACATGGATCTTTTGGTTTCCCACAAATCATTTTAATTACTTACTCCCCAGTTAGGTTGGTATGTACACTTATCATTAACTGGTAGCAAAATGATGAATTAAAACTTGAGTGTTTCGGGTTTTGTCCCAGGGAGAAATTGCTGGAGGTGGTGCCCCAGGCTAGAAAGACCGTTCTTAATTGTGCTTCTAGTTCCTACTTGGTACTTCCTGCCTTCTGTAGGTGTTCTTTTGGCTACTTTGTAGTTCTTTCTTCTACCCTTCTCCACCCTGTCAACCCCCCAACACTAGCCAGAAGAGAAAAGAGCATAGAGGTCAAAGGGGGCCATGGTATCCTTGGACTGCTTCCTTCTGATTAGCAGTGTCGAGTTCCTCTGGGCAAGTTTGACCGTCCTGCCAGGATATCTAATTTCTTCTTGTTGTTGTTTCTTCTTTGTATACAACTATTTAACAAACTCAACCAATCACCTATCAAGTGACAACCCACACCCCGTCTCAGGGCCCTGTGAAAAGTCCCCAGAATTTTCAGACACTATCTGCAGCTGACATCACTCCTCTGCTAGAGCTCGAGGGAGATCACAGTCAGCTGCTGTAGACAGTCTGAAGCAGCCGCACATCCCACACCTGGGAGTAAAATGAAAACATATTCTTATAATTTTTCTGTGCCTTTTAAAGAAACCAAAATTATCACTACACTACCCGATCAGAAGGAGTGTACTAGAGAACATGGACAAGGAACCCCCACCACCACCTTCCTGATGATGCTGGCTTTCCTCTTCCTTGTCAACCAAAAGCAGCAACTGACAGGAGACAAAGGAATTCCTCCTGCTGAAACAGACATTTGAAGTCAAGAGACTTGGATTTTCATCCATGTGCTGCCATGAGCTCAGTATGTGTCACCTCCAGTATATGTCAAGCTCCTTGTGGCCACCAACATGTTCTTTTAATAATGTGGACAGCCTTTTCCAGACTTAACATTCTGGCTTTACTATCACTGGCGTTAGATTTCTATCAAGTAGGCAGGAGTACATAAATACCTTCAAACATGGTCATCACATTTGTAGAAAAAGTCAAGCTTATGCTTTAAGAGATGGGTCCCATGGTGGTTTGAATAAGAATGCCCCTGCCATAGGTGCATATATTTGAATGCCCACTCATCAGGGAGTGGCACTACTTGAGAAGGATTAGATGATATGGCCTTGTTGAGGAAGTGTGTCACTTGAGGTTTCAAAGGCCCAAGTGGAGCTCAGTCTCTCTCTCTCTCTCTCTCTCTCTCTCTCTCTCTCTCTCTCTCTCTCTCTCTCTCCAGATCCAGATGTAGAAAGATGTAGAACTCTCAGCTCCTTCACCAGTACCATGTCTGCTTGTGTGCTGCCATGCTGATCTGACCATGGAGTAAATAAAGGTCTGAGAAGCTGTGAGAAAGCCCCAATTAAACACTTTCTTTTATTATAAGAGTTGCCTTGATGTCTCTGTACAGCAATGAAATACTGACTAAGACAGGTGCTAAAGTGGGTGTATGATCACACGTAAACCATCTTCCACATTGGAACATCGGTTATTTTTCTAGTATGTTCCACTCACAACATTGTCTTTGTTGCTGCTTTTTATACCCCATGGTTTCTCCCTGGAAAAAGAAAAACCAGCAGAAAACTCAAACATCCCCAGAAACTTTATTAGCATCACCACTGACTGAGTTAAGCAAGAGGATAACATTTGGAAACATGACCTGGTGACTAATACTTGTTTTCAAAGATGCTGTATGAGTTGGGAACCATGATGTACCTCGCTACTACGGTGGTAGTCTACCATGTCAGGACAGCTTTCCTGAGCTTGGTGCTAAATGGAGGACTCCCTTTCCTTAGCGAGGTTTCCTCTCCACCTGAGCTGGTGAGCCCCAGTTCTGACCCAATCTTCTACCTGAGGATTGCCATGTAATCCTTGGTAAAATTACAGGTTCAACTTCCTGGAATGCCTCTCCATGTAAATGAACCTTAAACCTCAACCATTGAAATGTCACCCTAAGAAGAACCACTTCCCACTCTCCAGGGTCCCTATATATAGCCCTCGTTTCATTCTGAATAAAATGTATGTGTAGGAGCTATTCGTTGACTATGGTCTATGCGAGCTGTAACACTGTAACACCATGTGAGCTCCGTAACACTGAAATCTTTGGAGACCCCTCCCCACCCCAGCAGTCACTGCTAGACCAGGATCCTGAGGAACCACTCTTTCTGAACTTCTCTTCAGCCTTTCCAGCCTGGTATGCATCAGGGCCTGGACTTGGCTGTACTCCACCCTTCCCCACATAGTGCACAGCAGAGCCTGGACATCCCAAGGGAAGTAGCAATAAATGGAACCACCGAAGGAAGGTAGCATGTGCCGAGCCCACACTTGGCGTCTGAGCAAATGCCTTCTGTCTAACCCTCTGTCTCACATCTGATCACCAAGGTTACTGTTCCCCTTTGACACATAACGGGAACCAAGGCACAAAGGTGTTTAAGAATTTGTCCAAAGTTACATACAAACTCACATATTGGGACAAATTTAAACCAGCGATGCCCAGTTCCAAAGTCTCTCCTTCACATGTCACCGTATTTATATTCTTTCCTCTGGACGGAGTATATGCAGAGTCACAGACGTACAACAGTTTCTTTAAACTGTCACATAAAGACACCAGCTTGATGAGTACTAATGTAAAGTCAAAATAAGGGAGAGAAGAAAATTCATGTGTGTGTGTGTGTGTGTGTGTGTGTGTGTGTGTGTGTACGGTGGTACACTTGCCTATTGGTGCATGATGGAGGCCGGAAGTTAATTAAAGTAAAATGTCTTCCACTTTATTTTGAAGCAGGGTCCTTCAGTGAGTCTGAAGCTGCTCAATACAGCTAGACCGTGGGCCAGTGAGTCTCATAACTTCCTGTCTCCACCCAATACTGAAGTTGCGTACACATGTCACCTTGCCCACACTTGACTCTCTTGACCCGGATCCAAACTCTGGTCTTCATCCTTACGCAGAATCCCTTTATTGTCCCTGAAGCCGTCTCTTCAGATCTCATTCTTATTATTATCGTTATAATGTATACATGAGTTAACGGATGTATGACCTTCCTGGTGGAAGGTACAACCAGTGATTAAAAAGTAATAGGGCTTTTTTTTTTTATGTTTTTCTAATAGCATTTCTTTACCTACCCAGGAGTCAACCTAGAATGCTTCCAGGGCAAGAGAGGCAGGAGAGAAACGAAGAGCTGTCAGGCTAGGATCAAAGCCAGGTATTATATATCTTATATCTCATAAATCTGAGAGCCACCTAAGTGAGGTTCAGAGACACACCTCCCCCCATGGCTTTGTTTTCAGCCATGAGAGGGTCTCTAGCACTTCCTGGCTGGGATTAAACTCCTTAAACGCCCTCTCATTCCATCCACGTCCACATAAGCAGGCTGCTGCTGCTGCTTCTTCCTATGCCCCCTGTTTTGGAGGAGGAGGCTCTGGGGGATAGGAGGCTCCAGGTGTCCTGCTCCACAGGGATCCGAGCAGCTTAAGTTTCAAGCCACCACTGCTGTTGGCCCCTTTATTCAGATTGTCCCGTCACTCTCGCTGACAGGCACTCCTGGCTGCCTTCATAGGAGGTGCTTACAAAGAGAAGCACCTGTCTGGGAAAGGCAGACATTTACAGGAGTGACTGGGCAGACAACTGATCATATTCGGGAAGTTTCTGGGCCCAAGTTTTACCAACAGCTGTATCTGTGCTACGCACAGGCTTCGGCGAGGTTTGGTGTTGAGAGAAATACGCCGCTTGTCTTTGCCTTGGAAACACATCTGAAAACCTGCCCCAGTCTCCAGCAAGTGAAGCAAAGGTAAACATTTTATAGGACTTGGAATTCTAGGCCTCCTCCCCGAAGGAAGGTTAAAACATGCTGGTTAAATGAAAAGTTTGGCTGAAACTAAATTCTTCTCCAAACACAAAAGAAGATTATAATTTCAAGCATTTTTCCTCCTTGGATTTAGTCATGAATATTAAGTATTGGTACCCAAGTGCCAGAGTGACAAACCAGAGTAAAGACCACCCATCAACTTAATTCCAAAGGATTATTTCATGTAACTCAAGCCCCGTTTACCGGAGAGTGACGACGCTGCTCACAACTGCCTGTAAGGAAAGCTGAAAGGCTCCGTGGCAGCCCCACCCAGCCCCTTTCCCAGTTTGTTTTCAGATGGGAAAATATTTTCCACTCGTATTTGATGACACGATTCCCACAGTATCCTGCCTAATCTTCAATTCGTCAAGATCACCTCAAACGTCACTCACGTAGAATCATGAGCCCAAAGATCATTTTTCATTATCGTGAAAATTTAGAGAAAACATCCTTTGGATTTGGTGATTAACAGATGCATGGAAGCCCTTCACTTTCTCTTAGTTTTAATATTTACCCCCACCTGAAAACCATTCCCTTTTATTTTCTTTTAACCATCCTTATTTCACCAGGGTCAAGCACCTCAACCCTCTCAGAGCAGCACTGCCTGCGTTCTCACACACACCCCATACACACTCCACTCCCCCACCCCTCCCCCCCACCTCCCACTCCCACCCCAAGTGGAGAAGAAAGAGCCTAGCCTTTGTCACCCCAAAGCTAAGAGTGTGCATCCCCTTCCTCCTGAAAACAAGAAAACACAGGTGTTGGATCAGTTCTGGGACTGAGGTGGGGGGGGATGGGGCACAGGATGCCCCCGGCGGAAACACAGCCTCAGTGCTTTGTTTGCCTGGAGAAAAACTGCATTCGGTGGAGGAATGTGGAGTAAAGTAATCCTAGAAACCCAGGGGCAGGAGAAAGCTTAGCAGCTTGATCTGTGGCAAAGGTTCACAGCTGTAAATGTTTGACTTTCATGGAGGACGATTGTACTGTAGCTTAAAAGTCTTGCCACCTAGTGGAAGAAGGCTATTGAGTAGACCCCAGGTAGCCTGTCAGATGTGGGGAAAGCCCTTGAGAAAAACAGGCCCTGTACTAAGGAAATGTCTCCTAGAAAGCCAATTGCATTAGCTTTGGAAATGCCAAGATTAAGAAAAAGGGGCCACTTCACTTGTCCTTGTCCAAGTGCCTTCCATACAGGACGATGGTTCAGGGTTGGGGATTTAGCTCAGTGGTAGAGCGCTTGGCCCTGGGTTCGGTCCCCAGCTCCGGGGGGTTGGGGGGGGGGGAAGATGGAAGGTATGGATGGAATCCCCAGATAGCTTGTGGCAATCCTTACATTCACCTGCTTTGGTTGACAGTTTTCAAAATGGATTCGTCAGTGTTCAGAACTAAGCCATATTTCTGTAAGTTTCCCTATGAAGGGGCCTCCACTGGGCACTTAATTACTATCCCAAAGGCTCAGCAGGAGGACTCTGTGTAAAGTGTAAGTCTTTAGCAGGCCAGTGGAAAATACCTTGTGAGAATAAGAAGGTGGGTCACGAGTGGTCAGATCTCATGGATGGTCACTATGTTTCTGAACACACTTTGGAATGAGTTGGGCCAAAGAAGTTTCAGAAAGCCTTTGTACAAAGCTCTGTTCTTGACTGAGAGCTACAGTGTCTGCTTGGGCCCAGTAACACTAGCAGACGTCAAATCCTTGGTGGCCTGAAGGAAAGAATTTGCCTTCCTACCTACCCAGCTGGGACACACCAGCATCTGTCACGGACAAAGTCAGAAATGGTGTGTGGTTTCTGCTCACAGAGAAGGAACATTTTCCTATGCTATGAAGCCACTAAATACACCTGGGGTATGTCAAAGGATACTTTGTATTCTTCTGTACCAGAAGGTAAGCGCACAGGGTACTAAACAAATGCCTACTGGTTCATTCTGAAAGCCCAGCGCTATTCAAAAGGAATTACCATTCCCTTCCAGTAAAACAGTGAGTCTGGAATCCACTACCATACCCTCTGTTCCATCTCCTATCTGCTGGCAGACACTGGGAATAAATCATCCGCGTGAACATGTGTAAGGCTTGACATTAACATGCATAAATTACTTCGAAAGGAGTTTGGAAAGACAATCTTACCACTCAATATTCAAGAATTATACCCTGTGCTTTTTCCCAAACTTCCCGTTATTTGTTCAGCTTTTAAAACAAACGCCATTATTTACGGAGCCAGATTTGATTTCACAAAGAATTTATTTCACAATTGCAGGCCAAAGTGCTTTTCATAATTTAATTATTAGTATTGCTACATTCAAGAAGGGTTTTTCCATCCATCTTACAGAATAATAATTTTCTAAATGTGTTTTGAAACAATAGAGCCTTTAAAACTCATTCAACAGAAAAAGAACTATATTATGTCTGAGGAATGTGAAATGGATTATAAACAAAGGGGAATTATTGTTTTATCGTCTTGTCTGTCATTAGGAACGATTTCTCTGATTACTCCTGTGGCTCTGGGATCTTCTTTCTCAAGTAAATTCATGAGAAACCAGGAAGTGAACTTGCTGTGTCCAGTAAGAAGTGCTATTGAGAGGCTTTCAGAATGAAATCAGAGGACCTAGGAACTGAAGTGCTCATGACGGAAAAGGGGCACTTGGTCCCAGTAATTGTACAGGTCAAGATAAAGACGTAACGAGTAGATCTTGCTATATTTTCTATTGATTCAGAAGAGCTGCATAAAGCAACAATTCGAAACATAGGTCAGTAGCTACACAAGGCCACTATCATCTACATTAACAGTCATGCAAATCTCATAAACAAGGATGGGGTAAAATGTCTGTGTACTATTGAAATGAAATTGAGATTATTCTGAAATATATTGTTATTCGCTAGTCGCTTCCCTAAGGAAATTCCTAGAAATAGAATTAAAGAGATCGTGAGGGCATTCGAATGATATACCAGGAAATACGTTGTTTTATTTAGCACAAAAGAAAGGAGGAATAAGACAAAGGAGGAGTTGAAAAGCCTTGAGACAGAAACAGCAAAAAAGACTCGAAATACGAGTGATTACACTAAATGTAAATGAATTAAACATTCCAGAAACTGACTGAATATGGAATAAATCTCCAGATTAGAACTTGCATAGGACACACCGTAACTTGATACATGAAAGGGTTATGTATGTACCTTATACCAAGAATTATCTCATTCACAATGGACTAAAATTAGGAATCAATAACAGAATGAAATTTTGAGCTTTCGGTAAGGTTAAAAACTAGGAAACAATGTTTAAAAGAATAAGTCACATGAAAAACTTTAATGCTTTGAGATTAAATAGAACTAAAACACAAAATTGTACCCTAACAAACCCCAGAGTCTCCCCCGTACTGTGCTTTCTATGCCTGTGTTTCTACACAAAGGTCTCTCTGCTTTGGTCAGAGCAAGCTCTTTTTGCCATGGGCAGAAGGAACTGCAGAGACCTACATAGCTGGTCAGGGGGATAAGAGTAAATGACTGTTTAATGCTTAGTCTTAAATGGGCATCATACTGCACCCTCCCACGGCCCACGGAACATGGGAAAGTGGAGGGAAACAGTGGGGTATTGTAGACGCCACCTTCCAAGCATGGCATGGCCAATGTATGCTCAAAATCATGGTAGCTGTGACTGCATAAGACAAGATTAGGCCCATCAATGTTCTGTCACGATGTCTGGAAGAGATCGCAAGGCCCATCTTCCACGAGGATTTGTAAGTGGTTGGTACGAGGGAAGGCTGTGTAAAGTACCACTTCTTCCTGAGGAGCTATTGGTAGTTAATGGTTGCTGGGCAACAGGGTGAGCAGGAAGGGAAGACGGTTGTTTTTCCAGTAGTGTAACCCCTGAAACGTTCATACTCCTTCATACTCTTTCAAATAACCTCTCACTCATACAACACAAATAAACCCTTTGGGCCAATACAAACAAACAAACAAATAAATAAATAACAAAATGAGAGATTAGCTGGGGAAAGGAAGGGGATTCATGGGAAAGAAAGGAGAACAATGGGGGAGGGGCAACAGAAAAGTGGATATGACCAAAATACTTAATGTACTGTGTGAAAACATAATTACAAGTCTATTATTATATTTAATTATTATATGCTAAAGAATAATTTTAAAATGAGAAGAAAGCAAGTCAAGTACCAGCATTCCTTCCCTAGCCCTTACCCCACCCTTAGCCTTTTGATTACAGGTGGAATGCGGCCTTCAGCCTCATGCTGTACTTGCCATATCTTCCCTACCATGACAAACTGGATCCTCAATCTGTGAGCCAAGGTAAACCTTCCTTCACTTGCCCTTATCAAATATTTTGCCACAGCAATGAGAAAAACAACTAATTGCCTACAGAGGTAGGCAACATAAATAACTATTGACAGATGAGGCTCGACAGTGGTGTGTTTATATATCAACAGAATCATGTTTAACTAGCTCCATGATGAATGAATCAGACACACGTACAACATGGATGAATCTTCCATTAAGTTTAAGAGTCACTATGCAGTATGACAGATCTTGCATGGTTCTTCTCTTCAGTAGTTGGTGTCGTCAAATCCATAAGCATGAAGTAGTGCAGTGATGACCAGGGGCTATGAGAAAGAGTGTGATGGGGCCTTGCTGTGTAATGAGTACAGGATTTCTGTTGGAGCGAAGAAACTCCAGACATGACAGTCACGTGACTGTGCAATGGTGTGGATGCACCAAACGCCACTGCATACTTACAGTCTACTTATACTTAAGATGGCCAAAATGTTAACTTTTACAGAAAGTTATTTCAACATAATCATAAAGAATTAGTATGCTAAAACTTTGAAAAGTTAAAAATTAAAAGCACTACATATCCTATTGGTCACTGTACAGAAGTGCCAACCAAGCAATCTGAGTGATCAAAGGTGATGACTGGGTGGGATGGTGTGTCTATGAAGCCTCCATAAAGCTTGAATCACAGAGATCAAAAGCAGCATCCTCGTCCCATCTCTTGCTCAGCCTGTCTGTTTGGCTGCTTCATTTTTAGGCTGGTTCTTGTTTGATACATGAAGTAGCTACTAGAAGTTTCTACCTTCCTTGAGCTTACAGCCTAGGGTGAAAGAGTTTCTTTTAGTCTAGGGAAGGACTTTTTCTCTATGACTTGGGGACAATAACCAAATATTTAGCGATGACGATGAAACCTGATTGACCTACTCCATGAGCTAAGAGAGAGGCTCAAGAGCTACTGTATGGAACACACGGACTGAGAATGAAGTGTGCTCTAAGTCTACATGTAGTGCCACAGTGTCCTGTCTCCACACCTCAGCTCCGATGCTCAGTGCAGGAGGGAGTATTTATAGTGAGAAGTTGGGGTTTTCTATCCCCAAACTCTCTATGGTGGCAGAGGATTGTAGGTCGGGCCACAGGAAGACTGAGTCCACAGGCACAGCTTTAGAATAGTGTATTATATCCCAGTCCCTGTCTCAAGGTTTGGTCCTGTTGGAAACATATATCTAGAAACATACATACATACAATATCTGAAGACTCATGCTATTGCCCATCTATTTTACCTGAAGGAAAGTTGTTGGGATTGTTAGCAGAAGATCTCCAGTTTCTCAGGCTCAGCGTGAATGTCAGGTGCAAACTATGTACAAAAATGCTCTTATCTGATTCATATAAATCTGAAAAAAAATAGTTGTTTGTCCAGAATGGCTTCAACAATAAAAATTGTGCTGTCTCGCCATGCTGGTGGCTGAAGTCAGAGTTCAAGGTTGGTCCTTAGAGTTCAAGGTGGATTCTTTTGAGGCTCCCTGTCCTCTTGTCTTCAAATGGCCTTCTTCCTATGTGTCTGTAGACCAATCTCTACTCTTCCTAAGAAGATACTTTAGAAGGATTAAAGTGAACCACAGTGATTTTATTTTAACTTAATTCTTGATTTTAGTTTCCATTCTGAAGGAATCCCAACATAGGAAAAACAGGAGAAACACAACTCAGCCAACACTGTGTGTTGTGCCACGAATGCCCTTAAAGGCTAAATGCTTTATGAATAGATGTCTCTCCTACCACCTTCCTCACATCAGCCTACAACATGGGTTCCAAATGATGTCAATTTCTTCAAATTTCAAGAGACAACATTATGGGGTGAGTTCAGACCCCTCTGCCAAAAGAACTCAAGGGAACAACTAAACAACTTATTAGGAAGGAATTTGTGTACTCCCTGAGTAACAAGGCTATGTTCTTGACAACATTCCTACTACAGTGAGGAATTGAAAGACACTCCAATCTGATCTTTAGCGTCCACAAGAAATATTAGCCAGCAAGGCTGGTGGTCCTCATCCCATTGCCCTGGAGATGTGACAAGACACTTGTGGTGGATCTGAAGATCATGTTACATCCTCGTCTTTGGCTTAAGTGAGGACACAGGGCCAGTGAACAATGCTAGATCTGCTTTTCTTCTCTAGATGGCTGGGGGGAAATTATGACAAGCTTCAAAGATAAGAGAATGTGCTGGTAGCATGACTTATAACCGGCAGGAGCAATGTGGCCATTTCCGATGTTAAATTAGGAATAAACTAAGAAAGATACTCTCTTACCCTGCTGCTCAATCCGATGTCACTAGAGAAGCTCGGTGCTGTGATGTCGTGACCCGGAGTTGGGGAAAGTATTTCATTGAAGAGATGGGTGGGATGAGAACACACATGAGTGATTAAAGAGGCAATAAAGTCCGAGCCCTAACAGCCTGTCAGTTGCAGAGATCAGCTCCATGCAACTCTGTGCCTTGGTTTGTATGTTGACTTAGCAATGCCATCTTTCCTTACCCCTCGAATTCCTGCCTCTCCTGAACTAACTTCCTGCCCATATTTTATGGCTCAGAGAGCATGCTGAGATTTCTTAGGGAGACAAAGTGACTTTGCTTCCTGGAGCAGGTCACCAGGCCACGGGGGCTGTTATTGTTGCTGTTGTTGTTAGTGGAACTTTCCCTGGGTCCCAATCTTCCCATCTAGGCCAAGCTGGGTCCTATTTTCTTTTTCCCAGATGCACTTCCAGTTGTTGTATTTTTTTCAATCAATCTCCAGATGTTGTTACTTAATCGTTTTCTTTCCAGCATGTTTTATCCTTTCCTGAACTTCTGCACAGTTCCCTTTCCTGCCACCTTCTCTGTCCTGGCCCATCCCAGCCAGGCAGATTCCTGAGAGTTATGGCAGTCCCACGGAATGTAGTTGGTTCTTCCGTATGCCAGCTGAGCGTGCCCCAGCTCCAAAGAGGAAAATGATGGCTCTCTGCAGAGGGACACTTCCAGAATGAAGTCCCAGCTGATAGCCAGATGCTGCTGAGGTCTGGCCGACCATTGTTTAAAGTCCCTGTGGGGAGGAAGAATGCTTGCGGGGGTTCTGAGACTTAACCACAATTTGTTTTAGGACTTTTTAAAAAATAATTCTTGTGTGCAAATATCGAGTGAATACGCCAAAAATGCTTTTAAATTGTTGTTGAACAATATAGCATTGCAGTGAAGCCTTCCTTTTCTATAGTTCTTTGTGCATTTGACATTATTTGGAAGTAAACTCTTTCACATAAATTCATTTTTAGACAGTTGAAGTACTCTAAGTCCTAAATTATTGCAATTAATTAACCATTTTTCCATAAGCCCTCTCTAGACTGCATTACATTTCAGGGTATACTGATTGTACCTGAGTTCTCACCTTCTCTTCCACTCCAATGATCTAGGTATTAACAGCTATTCCCTAACAGCTATGAAATATTAAGGCAAAGTCTTCCAACCTTGGCATCACAGACCTTGGAGATCAGATACTCCATTGTTGTTGTAATCTGACCTGAGCACTTTAGGACATTTCAACATCCTTAACTCCAGAGGTGCAGGGAGAAGCATCTGCTGAGGTGTGAAAACTAGCAATGCCTTAACAGAAATGTGCACTACCATCATGTATTCGAAGCATCGCCAGAGGGGCCATAATCAATGCAATGAGAAAACAAAAGCAGAAGTAACAAACAAACAAACAAAAAAGAAGACGAACAAACCAAATCCCAAATCAGTACAATGGAAAGAAATATTAAGAGCTGGGCAGAACTAAGCAAACTGTGAACAAACTAAAATACAAAGAATCATCAATACACCGTGTTCCTTCTCTAAGAAGATGAGACTGACTCCTTGGCCACACCAAAGGAGAGAGAAGATCCAAAATAATAAATTATAAAAATAAATAATAAAACTGGAGATAAAAGGGGACCACTACTGCAGATGCCAATGAAGCCCAGAAAATTTTGAGAGCATACCTTAAAATTTCACATTTTTCTAATTTGGAAAATCTAAGAGAAATAGATGGATGTCTAGATTCATATGACTGACCAAGATGAAGCCAAGATGAGATAAGCAACTTAAATAAATATATAGCAAGGAATGAGATTAAAGTAATAATTTAAAATTTCCTGTTTAAAAGAACTTCAAGAGCAAATGAGTTCACTGGTGAATTTTACCTGACCTTCCAAAACGAACTAACACCAGTGTTTCTTAAACTATCCCATAAAAAAGAAAAGGAAGACACATGACTCACTCTTTTATGAAGTTAGCATTTTCTTTATATGAAAAGCAAAGAAGAAAAACAAATTACGGATCAATTTCTTTGATAAATTCAGGAGCAAAAATTCTCAACAAAATACATGCTGGCTGAATGTAAGAATTCATCATGATAAAGTTTTATTATAAAAAGTCACAGTTGGTTCAATATATATAAATCAATGAATATCATAAATTGCATACATTCATTCAAGGTCAGAAATTGTGTAGTCATCTTAATGGAGACAAAGCTTTTAATAAAATACAACGTCCCTTTATGTTAAAAAGTTCTGAAGAGACTCAGAAGAGAAGGAACACATCTCAATACAATCAAGCTCGTGTGTGATAAACTACCAACCTCAGTAGGGAAAGCACAAAGCGATGTCCCTCGTGGGGAATGAATGAGACCAGGGTGCCCAGTATCTCTACATTCACTATAGAGTTGCAAGTCGGGGCTAGAGGAGCAAGACAAGATGAGAAGGAAGCAAAAGTGATACAAACGGGAAAGAAAGCGGTCAAGCTAACCCTTTCTACAGATGGCATGACTTTACATGTAGGGGAGCCTAAAAGCATTGACCGAAAACTCTCAGAGCAAAGTGTCAGGGTACAAAATTAATACATCCAAGTCATTAGCCTATGAATAACATTCAAATTGAAAAATAAAATCAAGGAAGCCATTCTAATCAAAATAACTTCCCAAAACACCAACCTAGCAAAAACCGAGGTGTGAAAGAGCTCTACAATAACAAATTTTAAATACTAAAGAAGTAATTTAAAGAAGACTTCAGAAGATGGAAAGATTTCCCATACTCACAGGGCAGGGAGGTGGAAAGGGGTGGGTGGATGGGTGGGGGAACACCCATAGAAGAAGGGGAAGGGGGGAGGAGATAGGGGGTTTATAGAAGAGAAACAAGGAAGTACATAACATTTGAAATGTGAAAAGGGGGTTGGGGATTTGGCCCTGGGTTCAGTCCCCAGCTCTGGAAAAAAAAAAAAAAAAAGAAATGTGAAAAAAATGTGTTTATGGCTGTGCCTGGAACTGAACTGAACTGGTCCCACAGCTCTTTACACCCAAATCCCATGGGGGACAAAGCTGAACTCCCAGAAGTGCAGACAATCCTGAGACCTCAGGGGTGACCACCACTTCTGCCCACTTCTGCTCACATTCCTGGCCCAAGAGGAACCTGCATAGCGGCCTCAGGATACAGGAACATAGGAGCAGTCAGCGGCAGGAACCTGCAGGTTTCTGCCTGCGCCTGAAACTGAACTGAACCAATCCCACAGTTCCCTGTACCCAAATCCCATAGGGGAGAGAGCTGGACCCTCAGAAGTGAGGACAATCCTGAGAACTCAGAGGAAACAACTACTTTCTGCCCACATTCCTGACCCATGAGGAAACTGCCTAGTGCCATCTGTGATCTCTAGGGCAAGACCCTTTGGGTTTCTGCCTGGGGCAAGAGCTGAAAGCCAGTCACCAGGAGTGCCTAAACACCTGAGAACAGAGGTAAGACCAACCTTTCGGCACCAAGCAACATGCCTGGAGGCATAAAGTCACACAAACCCAGGTGCTCTGTTCCCAGATCCAGCTGAAAGAAAACAAGTCTACAGGAGTGCTGACACCCAGGCCCACAGGAGGGTCAAGCCATGGTCAGAGACAGCAAGACAAGCAAAAACCAGAGACAACCTGATGGTGAAAGGCAAGCGCAGGAACCTAAGCAACAGAAACCAAGACTGCTTGGTGTCATCAGAGCCCAGTTATCTAACCAAAGAAAATGCTGGATATCCAAACACAGTGGAAAAGCAAGATATGGATTTAAAATCACATTTTATGATGATGATGGAGGTCTTTAAGAAGGACATGAATAACTCCCTTAAAGAAACACAGGACAACACAAGTAAATAAGTAGAAGTCCTTAAAGAGGAAACACAAAAATCCCTTAAAGAATTACAGGAAAACACAACCAAACAGGTGAAGGATTTGAACAAAACCATCCAGGATTTAAAAATGGAAATAGAAACAATAAAGAAAGCACAAAGGGAAACAACCCTGAAGATAGAAAACCTAGAGAAGAGATCAGGAGGCGTAGATGTAAGCATCACCAACAGAATACAAGAAACAGAAGAGAGAATCTCAGGGGCAGAAGATACCATAGAAAACATCGACACAACCATCAAAGATAATGTAAAACACAAAAAGCTCTTGGCCTAAAAAAAACCCAGGAAATCTAGGACACAATGAGAAGATCAAACCTAAGGATAATAAGTATAGGAGAAAGTGAAGACTCCCAACTTAAAAGGCCAGTAAAAATCTTCAACAAAATAGTAGAAGAAAATTTCCCTAACCTAAGGAAAAAGATGCCCATAACAACACAAGAAGAATAAAGAATCCAAATAGATTGGAACAGAAAAGAAATTCCTCCCACCACATAATAGTCAAAACCCAAACCCACAAAACAAAGAAAGAATATTAAAAGCAGTAAGGAAAAAAGGTCAAGTAACATATAAATGCAGATCTATCGGAATTGCACCAGACTTCTCACCAGAGACTATGAAAGCCTCTGGTGAGACTCTTAGGGTCATACAGGCCCTAAGAGAATACAAATGCCAGCCCAGGCTACTATAACCATTAAAACTCTTAATTAACATAGATGGAGAAACAAATATATTCCATGAGAAAACCAAATTTATACAATATCTTTCTGCAAATCCAGACTACAAAGGATAATAGATGTAAAACTCCAACACAAGGAGGGAAACTACACCCCAGAAAAAGCAAGAAAGTAATCTCCATGCAACAAAATCAAAAGAAGAGAGACATATAGCATAATTCCACCTCTAAAACCAAAAATAATAGGAAGCAACAATCACTATTTCTTAATATCTCTTAATATCAATGGACTCAATTTCCCAATAAAAAGACATAGACTAACAGACTGGATATGTAAGTAGGACCCAACATTTTGCTGCATACAGGAAACACACCTCAGAGACAGAGACAGCCACTATCTCAGAGTAAAAGGCTGGAAAGCAACTTTACAAGCAAATGGTCCCAAGAAACAAGCTTGAGTAACCATTTTAATATGCAATAAAATCAACTTGCAACCAAAAGTTATCAAAAAAGATAAGGAAGGACACTTCATATTCATCAAAGGAAAAATCCACCAGGATGAACTCTCAATCCTAAATATCTATGCTCCAAATACAAGGGCACCTACATACATAAAAGAAACCTTACTAAAGCTCAAAGCACACATTGCACTTCACACAATAATAGTAGGAGATTTCAACACCCCACTCTCATCAATGGACAGACCATGGAAACAGAAATTAAAGAGAGATATAGAGAAACTAACAGAAGTTATGAACCAAGTGGACTTAACAGACATTTATGGAACATTTCATCCTATGAAAAAATAATATACCTTCTTCTCAGCATCCCATGGTACCTTCTCCAAAATTGACCATATATTCAGTCACAAAACAGGCCTCAACAGATACAGGAAGATAGAAATAATCCCATACATCCTATCAGATCACCAGGGACTAAGGCTAGTCTTCAATAACAAAAAAAAAATGAAAGAAAAACCACATATACATGGAAGTTGAACAATGTTCTACTCAGTGATAACCTGGTCAAGGAAGAAGTAAAGAAAGAAATTAAAGACTTTTTAGAATTTAATGAAAATGAAGGCACAATATACCCAAATTTATGGGACACAATGAAAGCAGTGCTAAAAGGAAAACTCATAGCTCTGAGTGCCTCTAAAAAGAAATGGGAGAGAGCATACAAGCAGCTTGACAGCACACCTAAAAGCTCTAGAACAAAAAGAAGCAAATACACCCAGGAGGAGTAGAAGGCAGGAAATAATCAAACTCAGAGCTGAAGTCAACCAAGTAGAAACAAAAAGACTATACAAAGAATCAACAAAACCAGGGTCTGGTTCTTTGAGAAAATCAACAAGATAGATAAACCCTTAGCCAGACTAACCAGAGGGCACAGAGAGGGTATTCAAATTAACAGGATCAGAAATAAAAATGGAGACATAACAACAGAATCTGAGGAAATTTTAAAAATCATCAGATCATACTACAAAAGCCCATATTCAACAAAACTGGAAAATCTAGAGGAAATGGACAATTTTCTAGACAAATACCAGGGACCAAAGTTAAATCAGGATCAGATAAACTATCTAACCAACCCCATAACTCCTAAAGAAAGAGAAGCAGTTATTAAAAGTCTCCCAGGACCAGATGGGTTTAGTACAGACTTCTATCAGCCTCATACCAATACTGTCCAAACTATTCCACAAAATAGAAACAGATGGAGCAGTACTCAATTCCTTCTATGAAGCCACAATTATGCTTATACCTAAACCACACAAAAGACCCAAAAAAGAAAGAGAACTTCAGACCAATTTCCCTTATGAATATCAATAAAAATCTCATAAACCGAATCCAAGAACATATCAAAACGATCATCTGTCATGACCATGTAGGCTTCATCCCAGGGATGCAGGGATGGTTCAATATATGGAAATCCATCAATGTAATCCGCTATATAAACAAACTCAAAGATAAAAACCACATGATCATTTCACTAGATGCTGAGAATGCATTTCACAAAATTGAACACCCCTTGTTAATAAAAGTCCTGGAAAGATCAGGAATTCAAGTCTCATACCTAAACATAGTAAAAGCCATATACAGCAAACCAGTCACTAACATTAAACTAAGTGGAGAGAAACTTGAAGCAATCCCACTAAAATCAGGGACTAGACAAGGCTGCCCACTCTCTCCCTACTTATTCAATATAGTACTTGAAGTTCTAGCCAGAGAAATCAGACAACAAAAGGAGGTCAAAGGGATACAAATTGGAAAGGAAGAAGTAAAAATACCACTATTTGCAGATGATATGGTAGTATACTTAAGTGACCCCAAAAGTTCCACCAGAGAACTACTAAGTCTAATAAACAATTTCAGGAAAGTGGCTGGGTATGAAATTAACCCAAACAAATAAGTAACCTTCATCTACTCAAAGGATAAACAGTCTGAGAAAGAAATTAGGGAAATGACACCCTTCACAATAATCACAAATGACATAAAATACCTCGGTGTGACTCTAACCAAGCAAGTGAGAGATCTGTATGACAAGATCAAGTCTCTGAAGAAAGACATTGAGATCTCAGAATATGGAAAGACCTCCCATGGTCATGAATTGTCAGGATTACTATAGTAAAAATGGCCATTTTGCCAAAAACAATCCAACAGATTCAATGCAATTCCCATCAAAATTCCAACTCAATTCTTCAAAGAGTTAGAAAGCAATTTGCAAATTCATTTGGAATAACAAAAAACCCAGGATAGTGAAAACTATCCTCAACAATACAAGAACTTTTGGGGGAATCACCATTCCTGACTTCAAGCAATATTACAGAGCAATAGTGATAAAAACTGTATGGTATTGGTACAGAGACAGACAGGTAGATCAGTGGAATAGAATTGAAGATCCAGAAATGAACCCACACACCTATGGTCACTTGATCTTTGACAAAGGAGCTAAAACTATCCAATCAAAAAAAAAACCCATCATTTTCAACAAATGGTGCTGGTTCAACTGGAGGTCAGCATGTAGAAGAATGCAGATCAATCCATTCTTATCGTCCACATCAAACCAGATACACTCAAACTAATAAGAAGAAAAAATGGAGAAGAGTCTTGATCACATAGGCACAGGGGAAATTTTCCTGAACAAAACACCAATGGCTTATGCTCTAAGATCAAGAATCAACAAATGGGACCTCATAAAGCTGCAAAGCTTCTGTAAGGCAAAGGACACTGTCATTAGAACAAAATGGCAACCAACAGATTGGGAAAAGATCTTTACCAATCCTACATCCAATAGAGGGCTAATATCCAATATATACAAAAAACTCAAGAAGTTAGACTCCAGAGAACCAAATAACCCTATTAAAAATGAGGTACAAATCTAAACAAAGAATTCTCAACTGAGGAATATTGAATGGCTGAAAAGTACCTTAAGAAATGCTCAACATCCTTAGTCATCAGGGAAATGCAAATCAAAACAACCCTGAGATTCTCACATCAGTCAGAATGGCTAAGATCCAAAACCCAGGTGACAACAGATGCTGGCAAGAAGGTAGAGAAAGAGGAACACTCCTCCATATTTGGTGGGATTGCAATCTGGTACAACCACTCTGGAAATCAGTCTGGAGGTTCCTCAGAAAATTGGACATTGAACTACCTGAGGACCCAGCTATACCTCTCCTGAGCATATCCCCAAAAGATATTCCAACATACCATAAAGATGCATGCTCCACTATGTTCATAGCTGCCCCCAAATTCTCTCAGACTTAGGAGGTCTGTGAGCCATTCCAGCGTTGTACCTTGCCATGCTGGTCCCTAGACTTAGTTCTGAGCTAGAGGGCCATATGGAACTAACCATAATTTATCTGTGGTTAGTATCTCTCCTGGTGACTCCCTACTAGCCACAAACTCTCTGATTCCAGCTAGCCAGTAAAACCAGGGTTCAAGAGGTCCAGCAGTGGCTGGCCTATCATGGCTCCCTGCCACAGACTCTGCCCATACTCCCAACAACCGCCCCCTGGTAGTTAAGGTATAAACTCCCAACTACCCAGTGAAATCAGGACTCAATAAACTGTAATTTATCAATCAGATTTATATGTTAAATTCTCAATTCATAATACATCCACACAATAAACTCACAACCAACTGATAAAGACATAAACCACCCTCCTAGATAAGATAAATTTACCCATAGAAGTCCACCCCTTAAGAAATACACATAACTACCTAGGGCCATTTAAGACCATCTGGATGTGGGTCGTCCCTCTCCACCTCCAACTTGATTCTCCTTCTTTCCCCTTCTCTCCCACATTACAAAAGCTTTGTCCCCACCTTACTTTTTACAGTCCAATCATGGCCTTGACCTAAATTGTGCCAGCCCTTATCTACATGTAGACATCAACCTACGCTTCACCCTTTCTGTCTAATTAAAAGCAAACTTTTCTCTCAAATGTAAGCTGAGCACAACTATTATCCAATCTTTCCTGTTTTTCTACAGAGTCACTTACCCATGCACACTCATTGTTGTTCATTCACAGACTCTGGAAATGAAGTCAGTCTAGATGTCCACCAACTGACGAACAGACGGTGAAAATGTATCTGTGCACAATTGGATTTCATTTACTTGTAAAGAAAAGTGAAATTATAGAATCGTAGGAAAATGTATAGAGCTGAAAAATAGTCTACTGAGTGAAACCGGCACTGCCCCAGCGAGCACAGATTTCACGTTCACACTCACATGTGGACACTAGCTTCAGACTTTTAGACTTGTGTGCAACTTGAGGTGTCTGGAGATACCAGGAAGCTAGAAGGGACCAGTGAAATGAGGAGAGGATAGCAAAACAAATATGACAGGAAGTGGACAGGAGAGAGTACTGTGGCTGAGGGTTTTACGGGAGAGGGATGGGGGACAGAATAGTGGACCAAAACCCATGGGTCCATACAAAATTCCACTGTTTTGTAAGCTCGTTGAAAACACGTCACAAATGTGAAGAGCCAAGCATGATGACAACAGGCGCACCACTCCAGCACTGGAGAGACACGCAACTGGATCCCTGGGCTCATGAGCCAGACGGCCTAGCCTCTGTGGCAAGTTCTAGGCCAATGGCAGACCTTGACTCAAAGAAAATGTAGACAACACCTAAGGAACAATGCCTGAGGTTGTTCCTAGTGCACACATAGACACACACACAGCATACATATACACACACATACATGAACACACATATATAACACACACACACACACACACACACACACACGAAAACATATGCACACACCAGGAACAAGACAAGGGTGTCTACTTCCTTCATTTTTGTTCAATACAGTGCTTGAAGCCTAAACAAGAGCAGTAAGACAAGGCCCTAACAAGTCTACCAGAAAATTCCAAGAGCTGATACAAACTTTCAGAAGAGTGGCAGAAATTCATAAAATCAGCACAGAAGCCAATATCCTTACTACATAAAAATTGCAAATAAACTAACAGTTAAACCAGGAAAATAATCCCAGTCACAATTGCCTAAAACAAAACAAAACAAAACAAACAAAAAAACCTTACAATGCACCTAACTGGTGAAGTGAAACATCTCCTCATTAAAACTTTAACACAAGGGTGAGGTAGAAACCCAGTGCAATAGACACTCCAGGAACCTATTAGGGTGACTCCAGCTAAGACTCCTAGTAATGGCTACTGAACTGACTGACCATCTTCTACAACCAGGCAAGACATTCAGGGGAGGGATTGGGACACCAATGCAGACATGAAACCTTCAGCCTAAAGTTTATCCTGCCAGCACCATGTGCTGGGGCAAGGATGGCACAGAAACTGTGGCAATGGTTCAACTTGAGACCAAAGCCAAGAGAGAGCCTATCCCTGCAACTGTCTGAAGGACCAGCAACCAAAAGCTGGACGGCCCAGGTAGAATTTGGATAGAACCAAACACAACTCCCAATTGTCATCAGAGAGGCTTCATCCTGCAACTCATGGGAACAGATACAGAGACCCCAGACAAACATTGTAGGGGAGGGGGGTCAGGAAATCCTGCAGAAGAAGGGGAGAAATGACTGTAGATACTAGAGGGGTCAGTGACACTATAAGAAAACCCACAGAATTAACAAACCCGACTGAACAGACAACCAGGGAGCCTGCATGGGTCTAACCTAGGCTCTCTGCATATATGATGTAGTTGTTTATCTTGATGTTTTAGTGGGACTCCTAACAGCAGGAGTAGGGGCTGTTCCTGACATCTTTGCCTGCTTTGGGGCCCTTTGTCCTTTGCTGAGTTGCCTTGTCCAGCCTTAAAGTGAAGAGTGGTGCCTAATCTTATCACAACTTGATATGCCATGTTTGGTTGATATACAGGGGAGAGGAAGCCTGCCCTTTTCTGAAAGGAACTAGAGGAGGAGTGGATGAGAGGGAGGACCTGGGAGGGAAGAAGGGGAAACTGTGTTTAGGATGTAATATATGAGGAATAAATTAATTTTAAAAACCTTAAAAACACTGGAAGAGAGAAATGAAGAAGTCTCTAGAAAATGGGAAAGCATCTCAATATCAGATTGACAGAATTCATATTGTAAAGGTGGCCGTATTATCAATAGCAATGGACAAATTTAATGCAGTCCCCACCAGACTTCCAATGGCATTCTTCTCAGAAACAGAAAAAAAATTGGAAGGCAAAAGACCCCAGAAGATAAATATTATACACTAACTAGTAAGGGTGCAGAAAGGGAGCATATATATATACATATATACATATGTATATATATTTTCCCAAAGGATTCCACGTCAACGTATGACAGAGATACTTGTACAACACAATAGCCAAGCTATGGTCATACTGTGTGTGTTCATCAGCAAAGAACAAGATAAAGAAGATATGGTATAAATATACAAGGAAAGTTTCAGCCACAAAGAACGAGGCAAGTATGTCATCTCCGGGAAGCCAAAGTAAGTGGTTTAGAAAGGTGAGCATCATGTGTTTTCTCTCCTTGGTGGTGCCTAGATTTTATATCACTCATAAAACAAAATACGAACACATAATATGGGGGTAAGAAACTGTAGAAGAACAAATGAGGAGGAAGAGGAGGATGGGAGAAGGGAAAGCAGGAGACTTGGCAGGAGGATATACTGAAAGTATATATGGCTATTACGTATGGCTATAAAAATATCCTGTGCTGCAGTACCAGAGACATTAATGTGTACCAATAGAAAAGTAAAGTGGGCTTCTTATCAGAAACTGAACGAAATAGAAAACAGTGAAATGACACATATAGCATGCTGTAGACAAATACAGAGACCAATCAGATGCTCTCGGGCTTGGGGAGGTGGCTGCGGTAAAGTGCCTGCTGTATGAACATGACAGATTGAGTTCATATCCCCAGAACTTGCTGAAAGTGGGGCGCAGTGGTGTCCTTGGGGCCTGTTGTCCAGTTGATCTGGCTGAGGTATGAGCATCAGGTGCAGTGAGAGCCTTTGTCTCTAAAAATAAGAGGAAACTAAATAGAAGAAAGACACCTACAGTCAACCTCAGCTCCACAAGTACCTGTTCACATGGACAAGTGTACCCATGTATACGCATACACTATAAACACATGCAAATATTTTCAAATAAATAAAATGTTTTAAAATATTTAAAATTATGCATCCAGCAAGAATATGCTTCAAAAAACCAAGACAAAACAGAACGATTTCAAACAAGTTTGAAAACCATGTAGGCAGTGAGTTTATGTAGAGGAAGACTCTGAGTTCTTCTAAGCCTCATTTTTATGACAAATAAAAATCAAATGCTTATTGAAGAAATATTATACATCAAATAAAATTAGTACAATCCTTGGTATGGCCAAGATCTGGAATGCCCCCAGGATGCTACATGCTGAGCTTGGTCTCCATTGCGGCAGCGTTCCGAAGCAATGTGTTTTAACCTCATCCGTGGGTTAAACCTTTCTGCGTTGTGGTTGAATGGAAGATATCAGGAAAGCAGACAAAGGAAGCCAATACACCAGGGAACTTCTAAAGAAGATCTCAGAAAACCCACTTAGCCTCAAGTCTGTTGGGTTTCACTTATATTTGTTTGGGGGGACTTGTTTTTGTTTTTGTTTTTTTCCTGGAGAGGTTTGTTTTGTGGGGGGTTTTGGTTTGGTTTGGTTGGTTTTGAGACAAAGTCACGTAGCCCAGGCTGAATTCTAACCTTGTGTTGCTAAGTGTGATCTTGAAGCTGGGATTTTGTCTCCAGGTTCCGGATGTTGGAATTTCCAAGATGCACACCACACCCAGTTTACACAGTAGCAGGGACCAAGCCCGGGACCTTGTGCGTGCTAGGCAATCACTCTACCTACTGACCCGAGTCCGCAGGGCGAGCTGTGTTGGTAATAGTTCCAGGTGTAATAAAAACCTATGTGTCGCTATAAGGCAATGGAAATAACATCCACTTGAGTGGTGCTATTTCAGTAGCACAAAGCTTAAAGAGAAAAGACGAAAACGTCCACACATGGCAATTCTGCCATGGATGTAGAGCAGCAAAGACCACCCAACACACAACACCCATGCAAAGCCCAGATCAGGAACTCCACCCTGGCCCTGAGAAGGCTGAGCTTCCTTATGTAAAAATCTAAAGTCCCAACTTGGTTCCCTCTAACCACCAGAATATTTGCCATATAGGGCCACACCCACTTAGGACATTGCCAAAACCCCAAGAAACTACCGTGACTAAGATCTGTGCCTTCCTCTAGGTCCTATTTCCACAGTAAGCCTACAAGGCTATCTCCTCTCTGACATTTCAGAAAACAGGGGAAAAAAGAGGAGGAGAAAAATACCCCTGAGAAGAAAAGGCTGAATGTAAAGAAGAAAGGGATTTTGGCATTCTTTTAAAGTGCCTGCTCGCTTCCTCAACCGGAGTAAGGTTTACTGTTGATCCAACACCGTGGAGGAGGCAGCTTCTGCTTGTATAAAAGATTGAGCCATGGGGGGAAGACCCCAAGGCAATGGATAAATAACCTTAAAGCTAATAATTAAAGTTCTCCAATGTGTCCAAAGTGATGCTAAGAATTCTACATGTAGATCACAATAAACTGAGGTAATTTTTCTTGCAAAAGAGAAAGCCGAGGGACAGACAGGCACGATAATCTGTCCAAGATCAACTCAGTAGAAGTCAAAAGACTGAGGCTCGGCAGTAAAGGTGATTGCCCCTGAGCTTGATGACCCGAGTTTGATCCCCAGCATGGAAGAAAAGAACCAACCCTGACCTCTATTTGCAAGCTGGGTTGCAGGTATGGGAACCCACACAGCAATACATGAATACTAATACTAATACTAATAATAGTAATAAGTACTGAAGTTCAGGTTTAATCCCAGCAGCTTGAGCTGAAGGTGACACATCCATGTAGTTCACTCACGGAGTCTTATAGGAGAAATTGGAAATAACACTACACTTAAGTAAGCCTCTCCAGGGAATGAAAACACAGAGCACTTTGAAACTAATAGCATCCCTTGGCTGAGAAAGATATGTTAAGAAATGGAAAATTATGTGTAAATCTCCCTTGAGAATTCAGAAGCAAAAAAGTGAAAACATTAGCAAATTGATTTCAAATAATATTCTTACAAATAAGAGAGAGACAACCCAATAGAGAAGTGGGAAATCACAAAGAGGATATCCAAATGATTAAAGAAAAAGAAATGGAACATACTATTTTTGGTCACTAACAGGATAAAAATTAAGGCCACAATGTGTGCATCAGAGTGCACACAAGCCAGGGTATGTGTGTCAGAGTGCACACAAGTCAGGACATGTACATCAGAGTGCACACAAGTTGGTTCATGTGTGTGAGAGTGCACACAAGTCAAAAGGCTTTTTGTCTATGAGGAACTAGTGAGGCCATCAAGATGGGGTGTTGGTTCACTCATCGTGGAGATGGCTCTTCACGTGCCAACCAAAAGTAAACTCAGAGACAGCCTACTTTCTCCCAGATTCCAGTTCTAGATAGATACTCCAAGGACACTCACATAGGCGTACCAAAAGAAATATTAAAAAGTGATCACACTATTTTTGTAAGATCTTAAAACTAGAAACAATCTAGATAAAATCAGATGGGTAAACTGAGTCCTCTGCACAGCGTGGCATGCCAGACAGCTGTTAAATGAGCCATCATTGGAAGAGTCTCCACAGATCTAATGTTACAGAAAAAGAAATAAGACAGGAAACTGAATGCACTCGTGACCATATTTGGAAGAAATCTCCGGTGGTGTTGGTCAGAACAAAGCTGGGAAGGGGTTGCAGTGGAAAGTAAGGGGGTGAAACAGGCTGACAGCACTTTCTTTTTATCTGCACTTGGTCACATGTGTGGGCTCACCCAAGATTTCAAGAATAGTTTTGGAAATATTGATGAGATAGGAAATAAGACAGAGGCACCTTAAGAGCAGATGGTTCAGCCCATTAGCATTGAACAGATACAAGTTCAGGGTGAGTCGTGAGTCTCTAGGAGACACTCCCTGCTGTAATGTGGTGCCTTGAAGCAGCCCTACAAAGCACCAGGACTCACCTCTCTGAAGTTTCAGAAAGTACGTGCCAGAGTGATTCTGTTCCCTTTCTTTTTCTTTCCCAAGTAAGCAAAATCTGTTACACATGTGAAAACACCAAGAAAAACTACGTATTTTCTTCAAAGAGTAATAAGCAAAGGCCCAGGGAGACAGCTCAAGCAGAAAAGCACCTACTCTGCAGGCGTGAGTTCCTGGGTTCTGATCCTTAACACCAAGGGTTAAAAAAAAAATGTAACCCAGAGGCTGAGGCCATGAGGACAGGCAGCTCCCTGGAGTTCACTGGCCAGTCAGTGTAGGAAGTCAGTGATCTCCAGACTAAGAGTCTGTGCCTCAAAAAATAAGGGGGAGACTAGTCAAGGGACACTTCTGATGCTGACCACTGGCCTAGGCACACATACGCATGTGCACTCACACACTGACGGTATTGCACACACACACATGTACACACACCAAGAAAACCCACTGATACGCAGAAACCCACAAACACATGCACATATGCAACACACACACACACACACACACACATACAAACACACACACACACACACACACAGTCATAGACATTCCTCAGGTCTGGGTCACTGAGCATCCTATAACAAGAGGAAAAGAGATGCCAAAAGTAAATGGAAAAGCTCAGACTTATGAGTAGGAGACAGGTCTATCTGTCTTCCAGACTCAAGTTCTGACACGCCAACTGTTTGATCTCCATCAGACAGGAATGAAAGATACAGTTGGAGTAGCTAAAATTAAAGCGAATGTTTTTTTTTAATCTTTTAGCTCTTTTCTATAAAGGTAGGTTTTGAAAAACTTCTTTTGTGAGGTATTCAACAGGGACCTGGAAAACTGCTCTTAGCATTTTAACATGAATTAAAAATCATTTAAGCAGACCTGTATTCAGCTCCTGCCAAGTGCACATTTATTTTTCTGGTCAAGGAAGCTTTGCTATTGCAAAGGAGGGGAAATGAAGGCATTAGAACTTGGGCATATCAGTTAAAAAAAAAAAGAAAGGAGTGACTGTGGATGTTGGATTAAGTTGGTCTCACAGCCACAGTTTCATTTTTGTAGGCAAGAAACTGCCCCCTCTCCCCTCCCCTTTAAACCTTGCCTCGGATTTAGGTCGCGGGATCTGGAAGGGTTGCAGGTGTGAAAATAAAGCGCCCGAACCTAACGAGAGCTCCGTGGCCAAGGCGCGCAGATGCAGGAGCTTGGTGAGGAGCGAGCTGGTCCCACCTGGATGGAGGGATGAGGGACTCCGTTCTGAATAAGCAACACCGTACAAGTGGGGGATGGGAGATTGGGAAACGGAGGCTAAAACGTTACTCGCTAATTCTAAACATGTGTAGCCTGTGCATCGGTGAGTTGAGGTTGGCAGAGGGTAAAACACAACCTCGGTGACAGCTATATTGACTTTTCCACCGGCCCCCCACTTTGGAGTCTCCATTTCCTAATTCTGAAACAACAGAGAGGGTAGTCATCTCTCGTGTCGGAATACACTTGACATCCGTGTTTTCACTGAGAGACGCTCATCCTCTGTGGGCCTGCAAAACATCAGTCTCACTCGGGCCCACAGCCTGGAGAAATTTATAGATCCACAGTCTGGTGGAGTCAAAGACCACAGGCTGCACCTCTTCCTTTCCTTCTTGGCTCCCTCCCCTTCCCAGAGCACAAGCAGCATCTGAATAGAATGTGGCACCAGTGACTCCTCCACCCACTTTCTCCTATTAATAGAATATGGCAGGGCAGAGGAAAAACCCATGAATGTCAAGTCAACAGCTAACTTGGTCCGAGATGGCCCATCTGGAGTCAAATCCATCAAGAGTCTGTCCATCAGAGGGATAAGGGGAACTGGTAAAGGACATTTCCAACTACATAATTAATAATATTAATAACAATAATAGTAATTTGTCTTGTCCAATTTGAGGTGGGTATAAGGCACATTGTATGAGCATGTACCATAATACCTTCCAATGTCTGGAAATGTATTTCAAATTTTATATACATTTTGAGAGAAAACTTACATTATCCAAAATATTTCATTAGCTTCACATGGTATATAAAGATGACTTATAAATCATCCCTCTGCACAAGCAGACAGAAAGACAGGTTAGCCCAGCAGCACTTTCCCAAGCTGTAGGCTGTGAATGCATAAACATCACCTGTTAGTACCTGGTGTCTACTCACAGTACCATCCCGTGCCCTGTCCCATTTGTCAACATCTGAAAATATAAGTATCACAGTTTCTGGATTCTTTTTAGGTTAAGGGTCTATTTATGGTCTGGATTCTGACCATGTGTCATCTCGTGGAGTTCAGGAGGCAGAGTGGGGCAGAAGCCAGCTTTGCACAGCCGTGACGGCTAATGAAACTAAAAATCCAGAGGACAGTTCAGGGACACTTTCAGAACCCAGTTTCCATGGTCACATAGGATACCTCCTCCAAAGTGGTGATAAGTAGCCCTTCCTTGACGCCCACAGCCATGAGAAGACCGTGGGTCTGAGGCCACATGTCAGTGGACTGTGCCTTACCAAGCACGCCCCTGTCCTTCAGTGTTGGTTTGAAGTAGTAGAAGTGCCATCACACAGCAGCTTGGACTTTGTTACATAAGGAGTTACTGCTGGTAGGCTGTCCACCTCAAAGAAACAGAAACACGTTTACACATATCAGAGAGATTTAGGGGTGTTCTATCTATGACTGAGAGCAGGTTTTGAAGGACCCTAGTTCTTGCTGAAGTGTAAGAGCTATTAAGAGGCTTGACCTGGTAGAAAGTAGGTAGGTTATGGAGTTCCTGTGAAGGACCCTAGGGGCTTTTGCCAGCCTTACACCCACTGCCTCAGGTCAAGATTAGGCCAAGTACCAGCTTCCCACCTCGAGTCAAGGCTGAGCCAAGTTCCATTCTCCACCCACAGTTCTCAAGAGGAGCAGGGACATTTTTGAAAACCACAGAATGTACTGACCCTCTGGTCACAGATAGAGTTCAAATGCATATCATATGCTTGCTAGCCAATAGATTCAAAGGTCAATATGCTTAGCCAATAAGTTTAAACTGTATCCTTGCTGATGTAACCTGTACCCCTAAAAAGTATCAAAACTGCTTTTTATAGCCATTCTGGGTCATCTTCTAGTCCCTCGCCACAAGGGGCTGATAAATAAACCTCTTGTGTTTGCATCGAACTCCATTCCCGTGTCCCACTTGGGGGTCTCCCGGTAGTTAAGACTCACTTTGAATCTTACAGTATGATCTAGAAAAGAGTAAGAAATGTTTTTTATAAATAAGTTTAGAATATTAAGTGTCTACTTACATCAGTCTACACACAGAACAGGATAGGAGAACAGGCATCTGTAAATCTCAGGTAGAAATCTTAGCTAGAAAGTGAAGAGGACCTGTTCCCCTAGAGATAAACTACAGCACAAATCAACCTCAAGTAATTTAGCTTGAAAGTTCAGATCAGATAAAGTCTAGAGTACAAATAAATCTGAGTAGAAAACCAGATATAGGAAGGATGCCTGTAGCTATTCTAACAATGCATAGAAGGTGTTCTCGATTATTTAGTTTTTTTTTTAAAAAAAGAACCTTCTTAAAGAATGTGAATTTATAGGTTAAAAGTTTCCATATGGGGGTTGGGGATTTAGCTCAGCGGTAGAGCGCTTGCTTAGCAAGCGCAAGGCCCTGGGTTCGGTCCCCAGCTACGAAAAAAAGAAAAAAGAAAAAAAAAAGTTTCCATATGAGTGGAGACAGTAAAACCTCAGCTCCTCCTGGGGAAATTTCCAGGAACACCTTCCATGCATTGTTAGAATTGCTACTGTGCCTAGAGAACACAAGCTAAGCCTTGGGAATGAAGAGCTGGTCACAGGATAGAGGAGAATTGATTGTAATCCCTCATTATCACCAACACTGGATGCAAGAGATGACAAAGGAAAATAGAGAAAGAAGGTGAGAAATGTAGAGTAGATAGGATAGGTTATAAGGCACGAATACAAACTGTCCTTGATGAAGAAAACAGAGCTCAGATTGCAGAAATAAGAGCTGGGAGCCATTACATCTCACAGATACCAACAACCCAAATAACCCAACTGAAAAAATGATGTACAGAACTGAACAGAGAATTCTCAACAGAGGAATCTCTATGGGTTGAGAAGAGCTTAAAGAATCTTAGTTATCAGGGAAATTCAAATCAAAACAACTCTAAGGTTCCATTTGACCCCATCAGAATGGCTAAGATCAAACGTATATCCAAAAGATGTTCCAACATCCTACAACAACTATATTCATAGAAGCTTTATTCACAATAGCCAGAAACCGGAAACAACCTAGATGCCCCTCAACTGAAGAATGGATAAAGAAAATGTGGTACATCTACAGAGTGGAATATTGTTCAGCTATTAAAAACAAAGGCAGCAAGAATTTTGCAGGCAAATGGATGGAACTTGAGAATATCATCCTGAGTGAGGTAACTAGACCCAAAAGGACCTGCATGGTCTGTACTCACTTATATGTAGATAACTGTAGCTGCTTGTATTCTAATGATAATTGTGTTCCCCCCAAAAACTGTTTGCATGTGAATGTCTACACTTAGTTTCTGGGACCCTGTCCGCAGTTGGTTCTGACTGACATCTTTATGCCAACAGTCAACAGCTGGAGAGGGCAGGCAGAGGTAGGATTTGAGGATTCCAAGACTTGTGACCTGGAAGAGGAGGAAAGAGAGAGACATCCGCCATGCCAGAAGTGTGGAGGAGAGGAGAGACGCCATGCCCCAGAAGAGTGCAGGACAGAGAGGCAGAGCTGCCATGCAGAGGAGCCAGGAGAGCGTGGCCCAGAGCATGAAGCCATTGGGCAGCCCTCTGGGTCCAGAGCAGCCAAGATAGAACATGGAATTAGTAAGTAATAACTCAGGATTGACCACGTGGAGGTTAGGCAGTGGGCCAGCTATTGAGCTGTTTAAGGCAGATTAAAATATAAAGGCCATGTGTGTCTTTCATTTGGGAACATAAAGCATTGAGTTAGGTATGGAATCTGCTGGCGGGATTCATTAATATTTAATTCTACAGATATTAGTCATAAAATATGGGTACCATGCTACATTTCACAGACCAAAAGAAGCTAAAGAAGAAGAAGAAGGAAGGCCCAGCAAGGAAGCTTGAATCTCCCTTAGAAGGAGGAATAAAATAGAAATAAGAGGCAGACGGAGGGAGGGAACTGGGATGGAAGGAGAATGGGGGTTCAGGATCAGGTGTGGGGAAGGACAGGAGAGATGGCTACATGGTCATAAAAATGAATGGAAATCTGCAATTGACAGGGGTGAGGAGGTGGAAGGCATCTCTAGGTTGAGACAGAGACCTGGGTAAGGACGATGCCCAGGAATCAATGGGGGTGACTTTAGCTGTGACTCACTGCATTGGGAATATGGAACCTGAAGAGGTCACTTCTTGTGGCCAGGCAGGAACCCCAGTAGGGCAATGGAGACACCAACCTGCCTACAAAACCTTCAACCCCAAATTTGCCCTGCCAACAAGAAATGCAGGCATGGGGGATGGAGCAGAGACTGAGGGAATGGCCAACCAATAACCGGCCCAGACTCAGACAGATCCCATGGGCAAGCACCAGTCCCTAACACTATTAATGATGCTCTGTTGTGCTTGCAGAGAGGAGCATTTGTCCTCTGAGAGGCTCCACCCGCAGCTCACTCACACAGATGCAGACACCCACAGTCAAACAGTGGATGGAGCTTGGGGACGTTTATGGAAGAATAAGAGGAAAGATTGCAGCCCAAAGGGGATAAAAACTCCACAGGAAGAAGAAGGAAAGCAACTAACCTGGACCCTCAGGGCTCTCAAGACACTAAACCAATAACCAAAGAATATACCCGGGTGGGACCTAGGCCTCCCTGTACATGTGTAGCAGATGTGCAGCTCGATCTTCATGTGGTGACAAACAGTGGCTATCTGAAAAGCTGTTGGGTGCATATGAGATATGCTCTTCTAGTTGGGCTGCCTTGTCTGGCCTCAGTAAGAGAGGAAGCACCTAGCTCACAGTGACTTAAAGGACCGGGGGTGGGGGGATACCCAGAAAGGTTCCCACTTGCTCAGAGGAGAAGGGATGGGGGAAGGATTGTGTGTGGGGTGACTGGGAGGGGGCAGCAAGTGGGATGTAAAGGGAATAAGTAAAAAAATAAGAGGTGGAGACCAGCTACACAACAAAAAATTTAAGAAATGTTTGTTAATGGCAATGTCACCAAAAAAAAACTTACTATAGATTATTAGAAAGACAAAATAAGAGGGATATTTCTGTTGATGTCAATAGAAATTATATTTAAAGAATTTAAGAGTGACTCAAATATATTTGTATTTAGAAGGGGGTCTAAAGTACATAAACTAAGTATCAACTCAAAGGCTACAGGGAATAACTGAGTAAGCCTAAACTGGAGGCCCTATTAAAGTAAAATATAGAGAACAAACATGAGATGATTTGAAACAAGCTGTCTCTTCATTAACACTTCTTATAAAAATAACTGAAACAGACTTTGTCAAGTGTAATACAGACCAAGGAAAGACATGTTAACCAATGTTGCAGTGGAATAAAGTAATATTTTTAAATTATAAGCAGGTAAAAGATAAGTTTATCCTAAACAAACTTGAAAATTAGTTAAGAGTATGATTTAGTAACAAAAATTGCGTAGCTAAATTAACTCAAAAAGAAACTGATTCCCTGAAAAGACTAAATAATAAAAAAAGTGATAAAAGACAATCAAAATCCTAAAGAGGACATGATGGCCAACCAACCATGTGGATGTACTGAATGAAAACTGAAGCACAGAGAGTCTCTGAAGTGTTTGGTCTAGGGCAGTACATAGAAAGCGATAGAAAGTGCCAGTTTATTCTGCAAATATCACTTGGAATCATAACCAGATAAAAATAGAAGGAAGCATACACACACCACCAAAACCCAAAGTCAAACCAAGGCAAAATTCCCTTCTAAGAAAGTATAGGAAATTTAATCTAGTAGTTCAGTAAGAAAATTCTAGTATAAATCAGTCTTCTCACAGAGGATCTGGGGTGGGCAAAGTCTTTTCCTTTGTGTAAATCATTACACTGATAGCTTAAGTGAGAAAAACATCATTAGATCAGTGGTTGTGAAAGGTGCTTGCTCAAATTGGTCATTCTTGACAAATTTTTCTGGCACAACTTGGCAGATATCCAGAGCAGAAATCTCAATGACTCTTCCAAGGAATCATAAGGACTGTTCCCATTCCAACAGGCAAAGACTATCACCCCTTGACTCCTTCAATACAAAATATTCCATCAAACCAGGATGGACAAGGCTGGGCATGGTGCCCACCTATGAAACCGGCACCCAGAGGATGATGGCAGGAAGACAAAAGTTCAAGAACAGCCCTGAGCTACACAGTCAGATTCTGCCTCAAAATATAAAAAATAAATGGAACAGAAAGATACAGGATCTCGGAGGCAAAAGAGCAAATAAAGGAGAGAGACTGATAATAGTGAAGAAAACTCCAGACAGACAGACAGGCGAGTCGGCAGGCAGGCAGGCAAACAGACAGACAGACAGGCTGCCCAGGGAGAAAAGAATAGGCATGGAACAGAAACAGGGTAGAGGTGGGGCCTGAGGGATAACTCCAAGAAGGAAAAGTGGACTGGCAGAATAGAATAGAATGCAGGGAGGAATGATAGGTCTCGGGCATTTCATGGAAACTAGGGTCATAGAAAATTCAGCCAAGAAAATGAACTAAATAGTAACCCTGAAAAAGAATTAGGTCATAGCATACTATAAAAATTAGCTACAGATACTATTAATAGACAATGTATCAATTATATTTTATAATTCTATTTTAATTAATATAGTGATATGTACTCAATATATTTATATATAATCAATAATTTCAATATATATCATATAAGCTAGTATCTACATATCTGTATATAGTGTAGATCATATATATATTGGTTAAACCAGAATTAGGTATAACCTGTTTGAGAGGATAAGAAAGTCAATTTTGCATGAGGGAAGTCCAAAGATAGTGTCTATGAACTAAATATTTTGGGTTATAAATGCTACAAAACTAGTGCATGTCTTCAAACTATTTTCAAGAGTTGACAAGATGCCAAAGTGGATGGAAACATTTGCCACCAAGCCAAAAAAACTGAGTTTGATCCTGGGGTACATATGGTGGAAGGAGGGGACAAAGAGATGTCTCAATGGGTCTCAGCATTTGACACCAAGCCAATGAACTGAACTGAATCCCTGAGACCCACATGGTGAAAGTAGAGACATGATCCTGAAGTTGTCCTTTGACCTCTACACGTGGGGGGTGACATGCAAGCACAATCACATTCTTAAATGTGATTCAAATTTTTGAATAAATGCTTTGATGTATTTCTTTGATAGTTAAAATTAAGGCCAGATGAAATGGAGCACACTTTTAATGCCAGCACTCAGGAGGCAGAGGCAGGTAGATCTCTGTAAGTTTGAGACCAGCCTGTTCTACATAATGAGCTCCAAGACAGCTGTCTTAGTTAGGGTTTTACTGCTGTGAATAGATACCATGACAACTCTTATAAGGACAACATTTAATTGGGGCTGGCTTACAGGTTCAGAGGTTCAGTCCATTATCATCAAGGTGGGAACATGACTGTGTCCAGGCAAGCATAGTGCAGGAGAAGCTGCGAGTTCTACATCTTATCTGAAGACTGCTAGCAGAATACTGGCTTCCAGGCAGTTAGGATGAGGGCCTTAAATCCATGCCCACAGTGACACACCCACTCCAACAAGACCACACCCACTCCAACAAGACCACACCCACTCCAACAAGGCCACAACCTGAGCCGAGCTTATACAAACCACAACAACAGCCAAAGCTACACAGTGAGACCTTGACTCAAAATTTTTTAAATTAAATTTAGAAGATATAATGACAATTTCCAGTAAAAATGTGGAAAATGTAGGTTCTCTTAGACACCACTAGCAACTCTACCAATCACTGGCAATAGATGCCAAGCTTGGAAAATTATCTTAATGAAACAATTATAGAATAGCACATTATTCCCTACCCCTGAGAGTGTGGTAAGGCTGGTGGTAAAAACACACCTACCCTGCTGCCTATCAAAGGGTAACTTGGACCTGGTATTTGTCAATGATGGCAAATGCCCATTGCGGCTTCTTACAATTCCTATGTCCTACTTTTGGCTATTATGTTGAAGAGTATCCTTTCTGCCAATATATTTTTCAACTCTACTCTAAAACAGTATGTTGTGGGACTCTAATACATATGTGTATACCATGTTTAACAATTACATCAAGAGACCACATCAAAGTGGTTAGCCTGTATGATCTGGGTCTACCTAAGTAGACTCTAGGACACACACACACACACACACACACACACACACACACACACACACTGGTAAACCCAACTGATGGCCTGTTTCTCAGAATATAGCCACATCTCTATGTTAGACTTGACTAAACTGACATAAATTTATATATAAACTGATAGCAGCTATGGGTAAAATGTTTGCAGTATAGCAACACTATTGTTTTAAAGGTCCCTATTATATTTTTCCTGCTTTTTCATATTGTCTAACTCTTTTGTACTATGTGTTCTAGTTTTATTTCTGTTGCTGTGATTTGAAAGTTCACCTTTTTTCCTTTATATAAGAAACACAAGTACTTTTTGGGCAAAACCCACTATAATCATCATCATCATCATCATCATCATCATCGTCATCGTCATCGTCATCATCATCATCAAGAAGGCCCTTACTTGGCATAGTTCACTGGACTTCCCTAAACTCAGTTATCCCTTCCTTGACTCTACACCTCTCTCCCTGTCACACACTCTCCCAGTCCACCAGTCTCCTCTGTACCCCAGAAGATTGGACAAGGGTAATCAGGAAAACCACCCAGAACAAGGAAAAGGAGAGACCCGTTTACACATCCAACAGGCCGGGGAAAAGAAAACTCAAACTGTTCCAGTTCTCCAGTTTCATCTTAAAGGCAAAGAGCCTTGAATATCCAAGGAAGAGCCCTTCAAAGCCTAAAATCCACAGGCTTTCTACACAGGAGGTGACCAGCATGAAAGAAAAACAACCGCTACCACAGAAGATCTTCTTTGTGTTCGTTCGCCTCAGCCCTTCAGGAACTGCTCGATAATGTGCAGTGTTATTACTGAAAATGTTGGCCCTGGCAAGTTTACTCTAGACTCTGACTATCACTGGCTGTTCACAAAATAAAATCATTTTTAAAGCCAATGGGGAGAGCCAAATGCAAACCACAAATCAGAAAACCACCAAGGCGGGCTGGCCTGCCTGCCAGCATTGACTGTGAGCTAATGGGAGGACAAGGAGATGTGAGAATTTGATTTTACGATGCTCCGTGTAACATTTGGCAACGCGGAGGGGCTGGGTCCAGCTCCCCATCCTTAAGCAAACACTCGAGGTGACGCATCACTCTTCTCATCTGTTTTAATTCTGTCACCCAGTGGGTAGAGAGCCAGCCTGTCCTCCTCATTTCCAATCTGTAGCTTGCCTTGGCTAGTCCCAGACTTGTTTAATATTGATTCCTATCAAATGAAGATGGGCAGGTGGGGAGGGGGCCAGGAAAATAGAATGAAGTTGTTTGGTGGCAGGCGACCAACCGCCCTGGAGTGCTCTTCACATTTGGGATTTATTTCACGGGCGGTGAGTAGGGCTAACTGAAGTAACATTCTTTTCACAAGTGAAAACCAAGCCTGGTGAGAGAGGCAATCAGAGAAGAACTAGATCAGGTTACTACTCATACCAGTTAGAAGTGGAGCTAGGTAGAGCTCACTTCCCACCATTCGCTTGAAGAAGACCAGGGTGGGAAGGAAAGGGAAGGGAGACATTGAATCTTTGTGAGTAGAGAACCTGATGGACTAAAAGATAGAGAAAAATCTGATTAAGAGGCCCACGGACAATGGAGTGTAATTGGACACTGTGTTTCACAGGGCTTTCGTTTCTGTTGCCAGGACAAAGGGCTGAGGATCAGGTCTCTCTTCCCCTTCATGGAGAATGAGATATTTTCTATAATGCCAAACTCTGAGGTGAGCCAAAAAAAAAAAAAACCAAAAAACAAACAAACAAACAAACAAACAAACAAAAAACCCATGCAAGCCCCTACAGAGTCAAGTTTCCTAAAGCAATAATTACTGAAGTGAAGCCTAACATATCCCAGGTCTAGGATGATACTCTTAGAACTTCTGTTTCTACTGACTCTGGAGCTATGTACTAAGAAAGCAAGCATCACCGATAACTAAGGTGAGCAAACCCCCAGTGTCTCCCTTGCTACCCATGTACAGTGAGGGCAGGCAGCCTCAGCACCACCAAGGCTGATGGGTGGGAGCTGTTAGACCAGTTCAGGTGGTCTGCACTGCCCTAACAGATCACATGGGCAATAGTCCCATGAAACTGAAGCCAAGCTCTCACAAAGGTAAACGGTCTATTGACGAGATAAGCAGAAAACCCAAAGGATTCAGTCTCTAAGATGGATAGTTAGTATGTCCGTCTTTATCTCTGTCCGTTGGCATGAAGAGACATTGGTCTCATCACCATACCCAATTACAGCAGGAGCCTGGTTCTGGGCTTGAGAAGAGGAAAGTGAGCTTAATGAATAGTTCCCAGTCTTTACCAACAGTGTTCTGTCCACCTACTGGAGTACAGAGTGTTGTCAAACATACATGTAATTAGGATAAATAACGTAAAATTGAAGGAGACAGAGGCAAAGTGGTAAGACTTTGCAGTTCATACTGGGAATTTACACGTTCACACTCAGAATCTACCACTGAAAGCTTTGGGCACAGAAGAAGCTTAACAGGAATTACATTTTAGAAATCCTGAGGACAAAAAGTAGAACACTCTCTAGCTTGGAGAAAAGCCAGAAAATAAGGAATGTCCAAAGGGGAAGATGTTAGACAGACCTATAAAACGCTTAGGCACAAAGATAACCAAATCATGATGATGGTGGTGGTGGTGGTGGTGATCATGGTGATGGTGATGATCTGTGAATGATATAGATAAACATTCATGTGCACACACTTCCTGCATGTCCATCTGGTGCAGTTGGAGGACATAAATTAACATTAGAAATCTTAATTTCTCAGCTCCTTGGATTAAGATATAGGGTCTCAACTGAACTTGAGCTTACCTACTTAGCTAGACTGTCCAGTAAGTTTGAGGGATGCATGAACCTCAGCACCTGGGTTCCCCACAGCTCTGAGGTCACAGGTGTACATGCTGTCACACCTGCTTTTTATGTGGTTCCTGGGATTCCAGCTCAGCTCCTTCTTGTGTGGCTGTTACCTCATTGACTGATCTGTCTCGTCAGCCTCAACAAGATGACGTTACACAAGCAATAATGGGAAATTCACTTCAAAGATAACACCAAGGAACATCCTGAGAGATGATGCTTTTCATTATTTAATGTCTAAAGATTTTGAATTTATTAGCTATGAATTGTCAGTAAATTAGTGGATATTAGAGGAAATTGAAGCGTATACATATATTCTATGAAAAATATTGGGTTATGCATAAGAAGGCATGCCTTCATCAGAGAGATATCAAGCTTTCTTAGGTATGTAGAATGGCAACCATACCCTTGAAGCCTAAATTTGTGGGCAGAAGCTGACACCAAGAGCAAAGCTCTGTTATCAGGGCTGGATTCCGTCCCCTGCTATCTGCATGCTCCATATACTTCCTGCAGGTAAGCTGCAGACACACGGTTCAATGTCACTTGAACCAACACATCTTGAGAACATGGCCAATAGGACTAAAGGGGCCAAGAGATAGCTTCAGAAGCTACAGGTGAATATTGGCCACCACCAGTGTCCACTGAGACAGACAGAATTGTTATATTATAGGAATAACAGGGTTGGAGTTGTAGTTCAGTTATTAAAGTGGTTGCCTTGCAAGCATGAGGGCCAGAATTCTACCCCCACATTCCACGTTTTAAAAAATGGATATGAAATACTCAAGTTAATAATAAAAAAAATGGATATGGGAGCTCAAGGTCATAATTCCAGGGCTACAAAACCAATAACAGTGGATCTCTGCCTTTCTTTTTTTTTTTTTTTAACTGTATGTCATCAAAATGTATAGTATTTTTGTATAGTTTTTTTTTCTTTTTTTTAAAATTTATTTAATACTTAATAATAATTCTTTGGTTTCCGGGCAAACATCACCCTCCCCCCTCCCCTTCCTTATGGGTGTTCCCCTCCCAACCCTCCCTCCATTACCCCCCTCCCCCCAACAGTCTAGTTCACTGGGGGTTCAGTCTTAGCAGGACCCAGGGCTTCCCCTTCCACTGGTGCTCTTACTAGGATATTCATTGCTACCTATGAGGTCAGAGTCCAGGGTCAGTCCATGTATAGTCTTTAGGTAGTGGCTTAGTCCCTGGAAGCTCTGGTTGCTTGGCATTGTTGTACATATGGGGTCTCGAGCCCCTTCAAGCTTTCCAGTTCTTTCTCTGATTCCTTCAACGGGGGTCCTATTCTCAGTTCAGTGGTTTCCTGCTGGCATTCACCTCTGTATTTGCTGTATTCTGGCTGTGTCTCTCAGGAGCGATCTACATCCGGCTCCTGTCAGTCTGCACTTCTTTGCTTCATCCATCTTGTCTAATTGGGTGGCTGTATATGTATGGGCCACATGTGGGGCAGGCTCTGAATGGGTGTTTCTTCTGTCTCTGTTTTAATCTTTGCCTCTCTCTTCCCTGCCAAGGGTATTCTTGTTCCCCTTTTAGAGAAGGAGTGAAGCATTCACATTTTGATCATCCGTCTTGAGTTTCATTTGTTCTAGGCATCTAGGGTAATTCAAGCATTTGGGCTAATAGCCACTTATCAGTGAGTGCATACCATGTATGTCTTTCTGTGATTGGGTTAGCTCACTCAGGATGATATTTTCCAGTTCCAACCATTTGCCTACGAATTTCATAAAGCTGTTGTTTTTGATAGCTGAGTAATATTCCATTGTGAATATGTACCACATTTTCTGTATCCATTTCTCTGTTGAAGGGCATCTGGGTTCTTTCCAGCTTCTGGCTATTATAAATAAGGCTGCGATGAACATAGTGGAGCACGTGTCTTTTTTATATGTTGGGGAATCTTTTGGGTATATGCCCAAGAGAGGTATAGCTGGATCCTCAGGCAGTTCAATGTCCAATTTTCTGAGGAACCTCCAGACTGATTTCCAGAATGGCTGTACCAGTTTGCAACCCCACCAACAATGGAGGAGTGTTCCTCTTTCTCCGCATCCTCGCCAGCATCTGCTGTCACCTGAGTTTTTGATCTTAGCCATTCTCACTGGTGTGAGGTGAAATCTCAGGGTTGTTTTGATTTGCATTTCCCTTATGACTAAAGATGTTGAACATTTCTTTAGGTGTTTCTCAGCCATTCGGCATTCCTCAGCTGTGAATTCTTTGTTTAGCTCTGAACCCCATTTTAAATAGGGTTATTTGTCTTCCTGCGGTCTAACTTCTTGAGTTCTTTGTATATTTTGGATATAAGGCCTCTATCTGTTGTAGGATTGGTAAAGATCTTTTCCCAATCTGTTGGTTGCCATTTTGTCCTAACCACAGTGTCCTTTGCCTTACAGAAGCTTTGCAGTTTTATGAGATCCCATTTGTCGATTCTTGATCTTACAGCATAAGCCATTGGTGTTTTGTTCAGGAAATTTTTTCCAGGGCCCATGTGTTCCGGATGCTTCCCTAGTTTTTCTTCTATTAGTTTGAGTGTATCAGGTTTGATGTGGAGGTCCTTGATCCATTTGGACTTAAGCTTTGTACAGGGTGATAAGCATGGATCAATCTGCATTCTTCTACATATTGACCTCCAGTTGAACCAGCACCATTTGCTGAAAATGCTATCTTTTTTCCATTGGATGGTTTTGGCTCCTTTGTCAAAAATCAAGTGACCATAGGTGTGTGGGTTCATTTCTGGGTCTTCAATTCTATTCCATTGGTCTATCTGTCTGTCTCTGTACCAATACCATACAGTTTTTATCACTATTGCTCTGTAATACTGCTTGAGTTCAGGGATAGTGATTCCTCCTGAAGTCCTTTTATTGTTGAGGATAGTTTTAGCTATCCTGGGTTTTTTGTTATTCCAGATGAATTTGCAAATTGTTCTGTCTAACTCTTTGAAGAATTGGATTGGTACTTTGATGGGGATTGCATTGAATCTGTAGATCGCTTTTGGTAAAATGGCCATTTTTACTATATTAATCCTGCCAATCCATGAGCATGAGAGATCTTTCCATCTTCTGAGGTCTTCTTCAATTTCTTTCTTCAGTGTCTTGAAGTTCTTATTGTACAGATCTTTTACTTGCTTGGTTAAAGTCACACCGAGGTACTTTATATTATTTGGGTCTATTATGAAGGGTGTCGTTTCCCTAATTTCTTTCTTGGCTTGTTTCTCTTTTGTGTAGAGGAAGGCTACTGATTTATTTGAGTTAATTTTATACCCAGCCACTTTGCTGAAGTTGTTTATCAGCTTTAGTAGTTCTCTGGTGGAACTTTTGGGATCACTTAAATAAACTATCATATCATCTGCAAATAGTGATATTTTGACTTCTTCTTTTCCGATCTGTATCCCCTTGACCTTTTGTTGTCTGATTGCTCTGGCTAGAACTTCAAGAACTATATTGAATAAGTAGGGAGAGAGTGGGCAGCCTTGTCTAGTCCCTGATTTTAGTGGGATTGCTTCAAGTTTCTCTCCATTTAGTTTAATGTTAGCAACTGGTTTGCTGTATATGGCTTTTACTCTGTTTATGTATGGGCCTTGAATTCCTATTCTTTCCAGGACTTTTATCATGAAGGGGTGTTGAATTTTGTCAAATGCTTTCTCAGCATCTAATGAAATGATCATGTGGTTTTGTTCTTTCAGTTTGTTTATATAATGGATCACGTTGATGGTTTTCCATATATTAAACCATCCCTGCATGCCTGGGATGAAGCCTACTTGATCATGGTGGATGATTGTTTTGATGTGCTCTTGGATTCGGTTTGCCAGGATTTTATTGAGTAGTTTTGCGTCGATATTCATAAGGGAAATTGGTCTGAAGTTCTCTTTCTTTGTTGTGTCTTTGTGTGGTTTAGGTATAAGAGTGATTGTGGCTTCATAGAAGGAATTCGGTAGGGCTCCATCTGTTTCAATTTTGTGGAATAGTTTGGATAATATTGGTATGAGGTCTTCTGTGAAGGTCTGATAGAATTCTGCACTAAACCCATCTGGACCTGGGCTCTTTTTGGTTGGGAGACCTTTAATGACTGCTTCTATTTCCTTAGGAGTTATGGGGTTGTTTAACTGGTTTATCTGTTCCTGATTTAACTTCGGTACCTGATATTTGTCTAGGAAATTGTCCATTTCCTGTAGATTTTCAAGTTTTGTTGAATATAGGCTTTTATAGTAAGATCTGATGATTTTTTGAATTTCCTCTGAATCTGTAGTTATGTCTCCCTTTTCATTTCTGATTTTGTTAATTTGGACACACTCTCTGGGTCCTCTCGTTAGTCTGGCTAAGGGTTTATCTATCTTGTTGATTTTCTCAAAGAACCAACTTTTGGTTCTGTTGATTCTATGGTCCTTTTTGTTTCTACTTGGTTGATTTCAGCTCTGAGTTTGATTATTTCCTGCCTTCTACTCCTCCTGGGTGTATTTGCTTCTTTTTGCTCTAGAGCTTTTAGGTGTGCTGTCAAGCTGCTGACATATGCTCTTTCCTGTTTCTTTCTGCAGCACACAGCGCTATGAGTTTTCCTCTTAGCACAGCTTTCATTGTGTCCCATAAGTTTGGGTATGTTGTACCTTAATTTTCATTAAATTCTAAAAAGTTTTTAATTTCTTTCTTTATTTCTTCCTTGACTAGGTTATCATTGAGTAGAGCATTGTTCAATTTCCACGTATATGTGGGCATTCTTCCCTTATTGTTATTGAAGACCAGTTTTAGGCCGTGGTGGTCTGATAGCACGCATGGGATTATTTCTATCTTTCTGTACCTGTTGAGGCCCGTTTTTTGACCAACTATATGGTCAATTTTGGAGAAAGTACCATGAGGAGCTGAGAAGAAGGTATATCCTTTTGCTTTAGGATAGAATGTTCTATAAATATCTGTTAAGTCCATTTAGCTCATGACTTCTCTTAGTCTGTCTACGTCTCTGTGTAATTTCTGTTTCCATGATCTGTCCATTGATGAGAGTGGGGTGTTGAAATCTCCCACTATTATTGTGTGAGGTGCAATGTGTGTTTTGAGCTTTAGTAAGGTTTCTTTTACGTATGTAGGTGCCCTTGTATTTGGGGCATAGATATTTAGGATTGAGAGTTCATTTTGGTGGATTTTTCCTTTGATGAATATGAAGTGACCTTCCTTATCTTTTTTGATGACTTTTAGTTGAAAATTGATTTTATTTGATATTAGAATGGCTACTCCAGCTTGCTTCTTCTGACCATTTGCTTGGAAAGTTGTTTTCCAGCCTTTCACTCTGAGGTAGTGTCTGTCTTTGTCTCTGAGGTGTGTTTCCTGTAGGCAGCAGAATGCAGGGTCCTCGTTGCGTATCCAGTTTGTTAATCTATGTCTTTTTATTGGGGAGTTGAGGACATTGATGTTGAGAGATATTAAGGAATAGTGATTATTGCTTCCTGTTATATTTATATTTGGATGTGAGGTTATGTTTGTGTGCTTTTCTTCTCTTTGTTTTGTTGCCAAGACGATTAGTTTCTTGCTTCTTCTGGGGTAGAGCTTGCCTCCTTATGTTGGGCTTTACCCTTTATTATCCTTTGTAGTGCTGGATTTGTAGAAAGATATTGTGTAAATTTGGTTTTGTCATGGAATATCTTGGTTTCTCCATCTATGTTAATTGAGAGTTTTGCAGGATACAGTAACCTGGGCTGGCATTTGTGTTCTCTTAGGGTCTGTATGACATCTGTCCAGGATCTTCTGGCCTTCATAGTTTCTGGCGAAAAGTCTTGTGTGATTCTGATAGGTCTGCCTTTATATGTTACTTGACCTTTTTCCCTTACTGCTTTTAATATTCTTTCTTTATTTTGTGCGTTTGGTGTTTTGACTATTATGTGACGGGAGGTGTTTCTTTTCTGGTCCAATCTATTTGGAGTTCTGTAGGCTTCTTGTATGCCTATGGGTATCTCTTTTTTTAGATTAGGGAAGTTTTCTTCTATGATTTTGTTGAAGATATTTACTGGTCCTTTGAGCTGGGAGTCTTCACTCTCTTCTATACCTATTATCCTTAGGTTTGATCTTCTCATTGAGTCCTGGATTTCCTGTATGTTTTGGACCAGTAGCTTTTTCTGCTTTACATTACCTTTGACAGTTGAGTCAATGATTTCTAGGGAATCTTCTGCTCTCGAGATTCTCTCTTCCATCTCTTGTATTCTGTTGGTGAAGCTTGTATCTACAGCTCCTTGTCTTCTTTTGATTTTCTATATCCAGGGTTGTTTCCATGTGTTCTTTCTTGATTGCTTCTATTTCCATTTTTAATTCCTTCAACTGTTTGATTGTGTTTTCCTGGAATTCTTTCAGGGATTTTTGTGTCTCCTCTCTATGGGTTTCTACTTGTTTATTTATGTTTCCTGGAATTCTTTCAGGCATTTTTGCGATTCCTCTCTGTAGGCTTCTACTTGTTCTCTAAGGGAGTTCTTCACGTCTTTCTTGAAGTCCTCCAGCATCATGATCAAATATGATTTTGAAACTAGATCTTGCTTTTCTGGTGTGTTTGGATATTCCATGTTTATTTTGGTGGGAGAATTTGGGCTCCGATGATGCCATGTAGTCTTGGTTTCTGTTGCTTGGGTTCCTGCGCTTGCCTCTCGCCATCAGCTTATCTCTAGTGTTACTTTGTTCTGCTATTTCTGACAGTGGCTAGACTGTCCTATAAGCCTGTGTGTCAGGAGTGCTGTAGACCTGTTTTTCTGTTTTCTTTCAGCCAGTTATGGGGACAGAGTGTTCTGCTTTCGGGCGTGTAGTTTTTCCTCTCTACAGGTCTTCAGCTGTTCCTGTTGGCCTGTGTCTTGAGTTCACCAGGCAGGTCACTTGCAGCAGAAAAGTTGGTCTTACGTGTGGTCCCGAGGCTCAAGTTTGCTCGGGGGGTGGTGCCCACGAGCTCTCTGCGGCGGCAGCAACCAGGAAGATATGTGACGCCCTTTCCGGGAGCTTCAGTGCACTAGGGTTCCAGATGGCGTTTGGTGTTTTCCTCTGGCGTCCGAGATGTGTGTGCAGAGTGCAATCTCTTCTGGTTTCCCAAGCGTGTCTGCCTCTCTGAAGGTTTAGCTCTCCCTCCCATGGGATTTGGGTGCAGGGAACTGTTTATCCTGTCTGTTTCCTTCAGGTTCCGGCGGTGTCTCAGGCGCAGGGGTCCTGCCGCTCCTGGGCCCTCCCCTACGGGAACCCAGAGGCCTTATACAGTTTCCTCTTGGGTCAGGGATGTGGGCAGGGGTGGGCAGTGTTGGTGGTCTCCTCTGCTCTGCAGCCTCAGGAGTGCCCACCTGACCAGGCGGTGAGGTCTCTCTCCCACGGGGTTTGGGAGCAGAGAGCTGCTGCAGGCTAGGATCCGCGGGTGTGGGACTTCCGGTAAACACAGGAAGTGCCCGGTCCTAGAGGAATTTTGCCTCTGTGTGTCCTGAGTTCACCAGGCAGGTTTCTTGCAGCGGAAAAGTTGGTCCTCCCTGTGGTTCTGAGGCTCAAGTTTGCTCGTGGGGTACTGCCTAAGTCCTCTCCTCGGCGGCAGCAACCGGGAAGATCTGTGCCGCCCTTTCCGGGAGCCTCCGTGCACCAGGGTTCCAGATGGCCTCTGGCGTCTGGATGTGCGCAGAGTGCAGTCTCTTCTGGTTTCCCAGGCGTGTCTGCCTCTCTGAAGGTTTAGCTCTCCCTCCCACGGGATTTGGGTGCAGAGAACTGTTTATCCTGTCTGTTTCCTTCAGGTTCCGGCAGTGTCTCAGGCGCAGGGGTCCTGCCGCTCCCGGGCCCTCCCCTACGGGAACCCAGAGGCCTTATACAGTTTCCTCTTGGGCCAGGGATGGACAGTGTTGGTGGTCTCCTCCGCTCTGCAGCCTCGGGAGTGCCCACCTGACCAGGCAGTGAGGTCTCTCTCCCACGGGGTTTGGATCTCTGCCTTTCATGAGCCAGTTAGTCTATCCTACCTGATGAGTACTAGGCCAAGGAAAGACTCTGCCTCAAAAACCAAGGTGGACGTCATCTGAGGTGTCGCACCCAACCTCGACCAGCAAGGAAGACACGACCAGCGAAGATCTTCTTCAAGCAGTTTATTCAGGAACCTTGTAAAATCTTCTGACGACGGGGAGCCCCCCGCACCACACTTAAATAACTAGCGCTGGCCAATCCTAGCAAGCCATGTGGGGATAGCGGATAGGCTGTATCTGTGCGGAAGTGACTAGGCTGAGCGGGCCTAGCCAAATAAGGACTTGTTTATCTGAGGGAGCGCTCACCATCGGGAAGGTGGAAGGCCGAAACTGGCGCCATCTTTGGGGCGTGGGACTTCACAGCTCCTTACAGTTCCCCCTTTTTGTTTTATTGGCACCCAGACAACACTGGCATATACTGAGCACGGCGACCCCCTCTGTCTTAGGATCATCCCTTTATTGTACCCGTCCTTGGATGACCTTGTCGTCCCCAAGGCTCTTGTCTTAGGTGAAAGGGAAGTTGTCCGTCACTGAGTAGGGTCACTCGATATGCTCAGGGATGATAAAATATGCCAGGCAACATAGGTTTTCCCATTAAGGTGCTCAGATGTCTTTTATGACTGTAAGCCAAGCTTGAGGAGACTGTCCTGCGTCAATGGCTGCAAAGGCCTGAGCAACCATGGCCGTATGCCCCCTCTGTACAAACCTCATCCTGCACAAACACCACAGGCTCACAAAGGCTACCAGCAACAAGAGTCCTGCTAGGGCTCCCATTCCTGCCCACTCTTTTAGATGATTCATGGCAACAGTTTAATTATACAGATTAACACATCTTGAATGCTCACTAATATTCTTCACTAAGAAAAAAACACAAACTTCCCTCTAATTTAACAGTCCTATTCTCATTAACACTAGCTATGTCACTATCCAATGGTAAATAAGGCACATCTAAACTTTTATTAGTAATAAAAAGGCGTGGGAATAACTTAGCATCATGGCATATTGGCATGGGTCTCGGGAACACTGATAATGCCCCCCTTCGGGGCTCCATTTGGACCAGCACTTGGGTCACACAGAGAAGTGTCAGCAACAGCAGGATCTTCATTCTTGTTGCACCTCCTGGTCAATCTTTCAGGGACCCACAACGGATCTTGCCAGTCCTGAGGAAACACAAAAACAGACCCTCTCGCCCATGCCAGCATGGGATCTGGCCCATGCCATAAGCCAGTGATCACATCTTTCCATTTCACATAACCTTTCAACATGCCCGCCCGACATTGATGTTGGTCAGCGGCAGAGAGGCCATCATCATCCAAAATTAAAAAATTAAGAGTAAAAAGGGACAAGGATATCTGTTCCTTGGGGGTTCTACCATGGCCTATTCCCCCCTTTTGTTTAATTAGGCATTCCTTTAATGTATGATGAGCTCGATCAACAATACCTTGTCCTTGGGGGTTATAAGGCAGGCCATGGCTCAACTGCACATCCATCTGTTTACAAAAGGATTTGAAAGATTGGGCAGTGTATGTTGGGCCATTATCAGTTTTTAAGTGTTGAGGCTTTCCCCAAGCAGCCCAGGCTTCTAGGCAGTGTCCAATAACATTGCCTGCCTTTTCTCCACTCATAGGGGTAGCATGAATGACACCTGAACAAGTATCCACAGAAACATGAATGTATTTCAGAGTCCCAAATCCAGATATGTGAGTTACATCCATTTGCCAAATCTTTAGGGGTAGGAGGCCCCTAGGATTAATCCCTACACTAGGGGGATGGTGAGAAGTGATACACTGTTGACATCCTAAAACTATCTGTCGAGCATCTGCTTGAGACAAATGAAAACTTCTGCTGTAAGGTTTTGGTAGGCACATGAAATTGTTGATGAAACTGTCGGGCTTGATCCAATGATGAGCTTAAGAAGATAAACTCCATTCGGGTACATCTATCCACAAGATCATTTCCCTCACTGAGAGGACCAGGCAAACCTGTATGAACTCTAATATGTTGGACAAAAAACTTATAACCTCTTTCCCAAATCAATTCCTGAAGTTCCCTCAGCAGCTGGCATACCATGCTGCTAATTTTAATAGGGCCAGCCACTTCTAATATCTTAACTGCATTACGACATATGATGAATCAGAGAGCAAATTAAAGGCAAAAGAACAATTTTTAAACACTTCCAGCACAATCTTGAGTTCAATTACTTGTTGATATTGACACAAAATCGGCTCTTGATGGTTAATCACATAAGCTCCACAGCCATTTTTGGATCCATCTGTAAAAATGTTTGGCGTCCCCTGTATAGGAATACTGGAGGTAACCTTAGGAAAGATCACGAGATGTTCCTTAAAGAAGGATAGCAAAGAGTGTTTTGGATAATGATTATCTATCTCTCCATGGAATCCACAGCGTAATATAGCCCAATCATCCACAGTGCCATGCAAGATCTTCATCTGCTGACCTGTATAGGGCACTATGATCGAGGTTGGGGAAACACCAAAAAATTGTATGCACTGTTGGATCCCATTCAGGGCTAATCCTGCAACTGCTGTAGGATAATACTCTACTGATCTAGCTGGAGAAGCTCTGGGATGAACCCAAAGCAGGGGGCCATCTTGCCACAACAATCCTGTGGGCTGCATGTAGGTGGCTAGAATGCATAGCACAATGTCTGCACCCTCCTTCCATCAATGTAAAATTGTGCCTTGTAATCCTTTTTCAACCTTCTTTAAAGCTTCCCTTGCTTCATCAGTCAATTGTCTAGGAGAATCCAAGGCCGAATCTCCAACCAAAGTATTATACAATGGTTTTAATTCATAATTTGGTAATTTTAAATAACATGTGACCCAATTAATATCTCCCAATAATTTTTGAAAATCATTAAGAGTCTTAAGATCTTCAACCTTCTGGGGGATAATGATATAAGGGCTTACTTTTGCTCCTAAATAATTTACAAGATTGCCCTTTTGTACCTTTTCAGGAGCAATAATCAATCCCTTACTTTCTAGCAATTTAACTAAATTTCCATATGCTATAAGAAAAGCTCTCCAGTCCAAATACTGTCCCGGACTAAGACAGGCCCGAGCAAGGTTAGTCCAATCACTAAGAGTCATGCAAAATCTGTGTAAGGCCTCAACCTGAGCTATGGTAAATGAGGCCATAATGCCATATGTCCTGACTGATTCCACCAGGGACTTGATCACCTTAAAGTCTAGAGGCTCATGATACCTTTGTTGATTAGCATCCACATAAACAGGATGGGCCAGATGTAGTTCTGTGCGGACTGCCTTCCACACTTCTGGGCAGAAGGTATGCCCCTGGCTTCTACTTCCCCCTTCTACAGGATTAAATGGAGGAGGAACAGATGGGTGTCGTCCAGGGGGTTCACCCTCCATTTTACACTTACTTCCCCTTTCCCTATGCTTTGGCTTTAAAGTCTGTCTTTTCACTTGTTTTATTAATTCCTGTAACTCATCCTCTGTATCCGTCCCCTCCGTCTCTCTGTCTGTATCTGATCTTTCTGTATCTGTTTCTTTCATACTTCCTTGCTTTTCCGATCTTTCTTCCTGGAGCATTTCAAGGGCCACACGTCCCTTTTCTAATGCTTCCTGACAGCACCTCTGATCCTCCAGGCAACTACCGCACTAGACGCCAAACTGGGCGAACTCCTGGTTTTAAGGTTCCTTGGGACCATGCAGAGTCTAAGTCTTCGCCTAGCTTATCCCAACAAGCAACAGAAAGATTACCCGAGACTGTGAACCAGGGTGCAATGGCATCGCATTCACTCAGAAACCTCTCTATGGTGCTCCTTTTCATCTTCAACTTTCTTGATTCAGACAGCTCCTGAAGAGCCAGAAAAATTGGGTGGGATTGTGAATTCCCCATGATATTGTGTAACTCACCGTTACTGTGCACAATCCTCACAGCAATAGGCAAAAATGAGCCCCCGCCAAAAGGAGATTTACAAACAGCCACAAAATAAGGAGGATGAAAAAGTCCATCGACTACAAGGCTGTCTGTTTTTACTTTCGGTTCACTACTACCACGAACTTTACTTTCGGTTCGCTACTACCGTGAACTTTCTTGCTCACTACCCTGAAACTTTATAGCCGCTAATTTCCCGCAGTCTTTATGGTCCCATCTTACCTTGGGAACTTTCCAGCACTGCCCTGACTGCGAGAAGTTCTGATCTCAGGATCCCCGTACAGGCCACCACTTGTCGCGCCCAACCTCGACCAGCAAGGAAGACATGACCAGCGAAGATCTTCTTCAAGCAGTTTATTCAGGAACCTTGTAAAAGCTTCTGATGGCGGGGAACCCCCGCACCACACTTAAATAACTAGCGCTGGCCAATCCTAGCAAGCCACGTGGGGACAGCGGATAGGCTGTATCTGTGCGGAAGTGACCAGGCTGAGCGGGCCTAGCCAAATAAGGACTTGTTTATCTCAGGGAGTGCTCACCATCAGGAAAGTGGAAGGCAGAAACCAGCGCCATCTTTGGGGTACAGGACTTCGCAGCTCCCTACACTGAGGGATGACATGTGAGCCTGTTCTTTGACCTCATACACATGTGCATATACATGACTCACACACATGAGCACTTGCACACCCAGGAACATACTGAGAAGCTATAGGAACAACATCCATGGGAATTGATGAGGCCAATCAGATGTAAGGGGAAATCAAAGCCCAAAATGGCAGCTTATATTTTGCTAAACCAACAACAAATGACATTGAGCTGTTCTACACTTGTTTGTAAAATATTCTAATTAGTTCTTTGAGAATTATATACATGCATACCATGTGTTTTGAACATATTCATCCCAAATCCTCCCTCCAACTCCCCACAAATATATCCCACCCCTCCCATCTTCATGTTCTCTTTTCCCATTTTCAACTCAGTGAGTCCAATCTGCCTCCCAGATGGTATGGGGCCATCTACTGAAGCATTTTGAACCTACAAGAGTCAAAACCCTTAGAGAAAACTGGTTTACCCTCCTCCAGAACCCATCAATTATCAAAAGCTTTTTAACTAAAGGTAGGGGCCCTCCTCCCTCCATGACATTGTGTTAACTGGCTTGATCCTGTGCAGGAAACTGCTACATAATGTTTTTAAGAACCATGGTATCCCCCAACATTTAAAAACTAGGAGGTTATGTCCAGAAAACCAGGAAGGCTACTTGCAGATCATCTTTTCTCTCTCCGTTCCCCCAAATTCAATCCCCCAGTCTCATCCACAGCTCTGAAGCAGAACACACCAAAACATCCTTCCCTGAACCCCAAGATCTCCTATGGATCCCACAGATCTTCCCCTTCTAGCCCCCCCCCCAGCAGACACCTCCTGCTAACCCAACTGCCTTTCCTGCAGGAGTTGGAAGTAGGCTGAAGATAGACCCGCACCTCTCCTGCTCCCCCAGACCCAGTTTCCCCAGTCTTGTCCCTAGCTCTTTAGCAGAGCACCTATTGTGGACTTCCTTTCCTCTCTGACCCCATCCCCAGAGGAAGGATAAGAAATCCAGTGTAGGTTGATGTCATCATGCAGGTGAAGGCAGGTACAAGATAAAACAAGGCCTGTCATTAGATGAGAAGAAAGGGAGACAGAAACAGAGGTTTTAGGAGAGGGAGCAGCAGAAAGGGAGAAGCAACATGGAGGCAGACGTAAACAATCCTCGCCATGCATCTCTACATAGATACAGGTTGTTATATTTCTTAAGGGATGGATTTCTATAGGCAAATTTATCTTGTCTAGGTGGACGGTTTATATCCTTATCAATTGATGGTAAGTTAATAGTGTGGATGTATTGTACATTGAGTATTTAATATATAAATCTGGTTGTTGGGTTATAGTTTGTTAAGTAATGCTTTCACTGGGTTGTTGGGAGTGTGAGCAGAGTCCATGACAGGAAGCCATGCTAGATTATAGAATGTTTGGAGCTAGTGTGGCATGGGGCCATGCTAGGGCAGTCCACAGAACTCGATGTGAGTCTCAGGTGTGGTAACAACTCACCAAGGGGACAGTGTGTGAAAGTGGCTGACAGAGAAAACAGCTAGAATGTGTGAATACGCGAGGAGTGGGAACTTGTGCGCTTTTTTATTTATACTGCAACACCCCAGCTCAAAGGTTCAAAAAATATTTTCGACAAAATCATAGAATAAAACTTTGCTAACTTAAAGGAAATGTGTATAAATGTACAAAAAGCATAGAGAATGCCAAATAAATTGAACCAAAAAAGGCAATCCCCTTGCCACATAGGAATCAAAACATTAAATATACAGAATAAAGGAACAATATTGAAGGCTGCAAGAAAATAAGACCAAGTAACATGTGAAGGCAGACCTATTAAAATTACACGAGAATCATGCTCACTACCGAGCAGTGACAGGCCATCAGGCACCATATGATGAACAAGTATGTGGTGGAGAAATGAGAAAGAGAAGCAGACGGTTTGTGCATTATGAAGAAGGAAGGAACTGGAAACTCGAAAGTGGTGAAGAACCTAATGTGAGTAGCCTCTGACGCCACCTGAGGCCATGGTGACGTCATAGTCTGGGCTGCCACAAAGGTTCATGTCTGGGTCCATGTCAGCAGCAGGGTTTTGTGTCAATATTCATTGACCATGTTACTTTCAAAAGCCATGCTGACATCCCTGGTCTGTGCTGCCTGCTGTCCATGGACTGCTCAGAACTGGCCCACGCACCACATCTGGGCAGCTTGGGAGGGCTGGCCTCGAGAGCAGGGGAGCAGGAGAGCTGGACCCACCTTTCATTGGCTGTGCAGTGCCCTGGATGAGGAAGAGATGGCCTTCCTGCAGCCCTGGCCCTACCCATTGTCTGAGCAGTCTAGGGATGATGGCCCCAGAGGCAAGCAAGCAGGAGAGCTGAACCCACCCCTCAGCAACTACAGCAGTCAGGCGATAGTGACCCATGCCTCACCTGGCTGCACAGCAAAGTAGAGCTGACCCTGGTGGTATGAGCAGTGAAGATCCAGTCCCAGCCTTCACCTGGACAGAGCAGGAGAACTGAGCCCGATGGCACCTGCCCAGGAGAGCTGGTGGGTTGAATAACTCAGCTATCACCCATAATCAACTGCTGACTCATGAAACTGCTGTCCTGAAAAGGAAAAGCTTCAGGATCTCCATGACACAGGGCAACAACAAGATAGATATCCTAGAAGAGTCCCTGTGAGGATCTAGTATTGATAGAATAGCAGAAGCCAGAGGCATCAAACCAGATAAATAACTCCTAGTAATGAACATTTGCAAGGAAAGCTGTTTGGGCAAAATGGTGTACTGTGTGACACACCATGATACTCCAGAGCTTCCACAGTGAGATGTAGGGATTTTGTTTATTTGGTTTGGTCTTTTGTTTTGACTTTTGGGTTTGTTTTTGTTTTGGGAAGAGGTTGCAAGGGCAGAGAACAGATACATAGGAATGAAGAGATGAGTGAGGTTGGGTGTATGATGTAAAATTCACAAAGGGTAAATAAAAATCAAAATAAAACTATACCTGACTTCTCAGTGGAGACTCTAAAAAACCAAAAAGGCCTGGACAAATGTGCAGTAGATTCTACTAGACCACAGATGCCAGCCCAGACTACTGTATCCAGCAAAACTTCCAATTAACATAGACATGATATTAATAAAATTAAATTTAAACTATATCTATTTATAAATCTGGCCCTATACCCATGAAAACATAAGAAATAAGTAATATTAGACCAGCAAATCAAAAATGGGGAGCATATATCCATGCATACACACACCATCATCATCACTACCACCATTACTAACAATGAAATAATAGAAATCAACAATCATTGGTGATTTATATCTCTCATATCAGTGACCTCAACTTCCAAATAAAAAGCACAGACTAACAGAGTGGATGCAAAACCAGAGTGTATTCTTCTGCTGTATCCTAGAAACACACCTCCATATCAAGTATAGATAGTATCTCAGTATCAAGGGTTAGAAAAAGACGTTGCAAGCAAATGAACCTATCTAACAAATTAGACTCCAAACCATAATAAATCAAAAGAGATAGGGAAGGGCAACTCATACTCATCAAAGGAAAAATGAACCAAAATAACATTTCAGTTCTTAATATCTATGCCCCAAACAGATTGGTACTTTACTCTTGTAAAGGAATCACTACTACAGATTAAATCATATATTGATCTACACACACTGATGGTGGGTGACTTCAATACCTCACTCGTCGATGAATAAGTCATGAGACAAAAGCTAAACAGAGAATTACTGGAGCAAACAGACGTGATAAGTCAAACACCTAACAGATATGTACAAAGCATTTCATTAAAACACAAAAGAATATACCCTCTTCTCTGCACCTTGTTTTAGCTTCTTCAAAATTTACCACATATTCATACAAAGCAATCCTCAGTAGATTTAAAAAAATTGAACTCCCTGCATCCTACCAGACCACTATGCATTAAAGCAGAATATCAATAATAAAAGAAACAATAGAAAGCGTACTAACTCATGGAAACTGAACAATTCTCTATTGAATGAAAAATAGGTTAAGAGAGAAATAAAGAAAGAAATTAAGCACTTTCTATAATTCAATGGAAATGGATACAAAACATACCCAGACATATGGGAGACAATGAAAGCAGTGCTAAAGAGGCAAGTTCATAGCACTAAGTGCCTGAATAAAACACAAGAAGGATGACATACTAGCAACTTTAACAGCACACCTGAAAGCTCTAGAACAGAAAGAAGTAAGTACATCCAAAAGCAATAGATGTCAAGAAATAATCAAACTTGGGGATGAAATCAATAAAATAGAAACAAAGAGAACAAAATGTAGAATCGATGAAGCAAAGAGTTTGTTCTTAAAGAAAATCAAAAGAGTAGACAAAATTTATTCAATCTAACTAAAATGCAAAGAAAGAATATTCAAATTAACAAAATCAGAAACAAAAAGGGGGACATAACAACAGACACAAAAGAAATGCAGAGAATTGTAAAGACATACTTTAAAAACCTGTCCTCCATCAATATGGAAAATCTAAAAGAACTTTTCTCAATATGTTGAAGTGGAAACTTAAAGATTCTTTGGAAAGTCAGTTGGTTGGATGGTGTTTTGCTGGGCAAACACATGAAAGAGTATTTTCTTGAAGTAGACATAAGTGAAAGGCTAAGGCAGACTTGTGAAGGAACATTTCCTAAAGCAGATATAAAATGAAAGGATGTTCTGCTAAAGCAAGCATGTGAAAGGATACGTGATGAAGAATTCTTTACCAATGACTAATTTATTAGTCTGCCTTACATTGCACAGTTGAACTTCTTTTGTCAGAACTAAATAGAGAGAAATGCTCCAAAAACCACTTCCGGTGGCATGCCTCAGCTTCCTGCTGTTTTCAAGGACTTGGGCTGATTGGCAGAGTGATGGCAACTGAGACGGATGCATGTGGACAGATGCATGACAAGACACATGTTAAGGCAAGAGCCATGGAATAGGAAGCATAAAAAGCACTCAGTGAACAGTGACAGAAGCTGAGCTTGGTTTGCTTAGAAAGCTAGCTATGCACCTTTATTGGTCTCCAGCCACCGATCTTTGCTTCGCTGAGAGAGGCACAGCCAAGAACGTCTCCTGGCATTCCATCCTGGTCCATCCTGCTGACTCATGCTAAGGCTGAGGCCTGGTTGTCTCTGCTAGGTAGTGCCACCACTGCTGATTCTCGTTTGCTATCCCAACTCTACTGAACTGGACTGCTGTCATATCTATGGAGTGTTTGTGAATGGATTGAGCTGCCGCTACTGACCTGTGAAAGGAACCACTGATTTCCAGACAACGCAGATGGAGGTTGCTTCAAAGAATCATTTCTAAACAAGTCTACTTCCCCTGTATCCTTTCTTTTCCACCACCTCTGGTGGGTGGTGGGTAAAAGGGAGGTTAAAGCATTTAAGAACCGTCATTAAAAATAGGCGTTGGAAAAATTAAAGTTACAATAGGTACCAATTATGAAAGTTAAATCAAGATCAGATAAGCAATAAAAATAGACATGTAATCTTTAGTGAAATAGAAGTAGTCATGAAAATCTCCTAACCAAAAAAAAGCTCAGAGGGTTTTAGCACAGAATTCTACCAGACTTTCAATGAGGAGCTAACACCAATACTCCTCAAACTATTTCACAAAATAAAAGCAGAAGAAATATTGTCCAATTTATTTTATGAGGCCACGTTTATATTGGTACCCAAACCACATAAAGACCCAACAAAGAAAGAAAATTACAGACCAATTTTCATTATGAACATACACACAAAAATATTCAATAAAATACTTACAAACAAAATTCAATAACACATAAAAATTATCATCCTTCATGATCAAATAGGCCTCATCCAAGAGATGTAGAAATAGTTCCATATATAAAAAAACTAACGAATCGAACGCACCATGTAATAAGCTGAAAGACAAAAACTGTATGATCATCTCATTGGATACAGAAAAGCGCTTTGACAAAAATCCAACACCCCCTCATGATAAAGTCCTGTAGCGATTAGGTATACAAGAGACATTTATAAAGATAATAAAGGCAATATACAGTAAGCCAATAGCTAAGATCAATTTAAATAGAGAGAAATGCAAAGCAATTTCACTAACATAAGAAACAAGACAAGGATGTCCACTCTCTCCACATCTATTCAATACAGTACTTGAAGTCTTAGCTAGAGCAATAAGACAACTAAAGGATATCAAGGGGACACAGATTAGAAAAGAAGAACTCAAACTATAATTATTTGCAGATGATAGGATAGCATTCATAAGTGACCCTAAAAATTCCACTGAGGAACTTCTACAGCTCATTTAAAAAAAAAACTTGTCCAGTAAAGACACTGGATACAAATTAACTTAAAAAAATCAGTAGTCCTCTAATATACAAATGACAAATAAATTGGGAATCAGAGAACCAACACCCTTCACAATAGCCTCAAATAATAGAAAATACTCTAACAAAGGAAATGAAATACTTGTATCATTAAAACTTCAAATCTGATGTCCATGGCTGGTGTTACCACTGAAGGCCATGTGGATGTCCATGGTGTGTACCACCACCTGAAGCCATGGCCTGTGCTGACCTGGAGAACCATGCTGCTGAGTGGCCTGCACTGCCACCTGATATCACAAAGATGGACGCTTTGGAGGACTGTGAAGTAAGTGTGATGAGGTTCATGATGTGAGACTCCCAAATCATCAATAAAAACATTATGGAAAAAACCCTACAAATCTTTGAAGGAAGAAATGGATGACAATATCAGAAGATGGAAAGATCTCCATGCTCATGGATCGGTAGAATTAACATAGTAAAAATGGCCATCTTACCAAAAGCAATGTACAGATTCAATGAACCCTCATCAAAATTCCAACACAATTCTTTACATATCTTGAAAGCACAATTCTTAACCTTACATGGAAAAACAACCTAGGATATCTCAGACAATTCTGACCAATAAAGAACTGCTGGGTGTCACGGTTTCAAGCTGTACTCCAAAGCTATAGTTATAAAAACCACACTACTGGCATACAAACAGGCATATTGATTAATGAAGTTGAATTGAAGACCCAGAGGTAAATTCACATACCTATGATTGCCTGATGTGTGACAAAGAAAGCAGAAATACACTGTGGAAAAAAATAAAGCATCTTCAATAAATGGTGCTGGTGAAACTGGATGTCTGCGTGTAGAAGGATGAAATAGCTACGCTTTTCACTCTGCACAAACTCAAGACCAGACGGATCAAAGACCTCAACATAGATTAAAGACCTCAGCCTAAAACTAGACAAACTGAACCTGGTAGAAGAGACAGTGGGGAATATCCTAGAACACATTGGCCTAGGAGATAACTTCCTGAACAGAACACTAATCATGAAGACACTAAGATCAACAATTAACAAGTGGAACCCCCGGAAACTGAAAAGCAAAGGACACCATCATTCAGACAAAGAAGCAGCCTATTGAATGGGAAAGGATTTTTACCAACTCCATATCCAAAATGTATAAAGAACCCAATAAACTAGATATCATAATGAAACAAAACTGAAATAATCCAATTTTCAAAATTGAATACAGATCTAAACAAAAAATTCTCAATAGAGAACACTTGAATGGCTGAGAAATACTTAATTGTTCAACATCCTCGGTCATTTGGGAAATGCAAATCAAAATGACTTTGAGATTCCATTTTATACCTATCTGAATGGCTAAGACGAATAACACAAGTAACATCATACTTGCAAGGATGTGGAAGACTTCTCCATTGCTGGTGGGAGTACGAACTTGTACAGACACTGTGGAAATCAATATGGCAGTTCCTCAGAAGGTTGTGATCCATCTGTCTCAAGATCCAGCTATCCCACTCTTGAGCAACTCTCCAATGGATGCTTCATCCTACCTCAAAGACACTTGCTCAACCATGTTCATTGCTGCCCTATTCATCATAACCAGAAACTAGAAACAACCTAGATGTCCCTGAACAGAAGAATGGATGAAGAAAACACAAACACAGTACTTTTATACAATGGAGCATTAATCAGATGTTAAAAAGTGACATCGTGAAATTTGCTGGCAAACGGATGGGACTAGAAGTCATCCTGCATGAGGTAATCCAGACCCAGAAAGGAAAATATGCATTTACTTATATGTGGATATTACCCATTAAATAAATGACAACCAACCTACAATACATAGACCCAGAGAGGTTAGATAGGAAGGGACTAGGGTGGACACAGGATCTAATGGGAGAAGGAAATAGATTTTATGGGTGGACTGGGGACAAGGGAGGATGGGAATGAGAGAATTAGGTGGGGAGGGAAGATGGTTGAGGTGGAGGTGCAGGAAAATAGAGGATACCAAGTCCAAAGTGGTCATCTCTTGTCACCACCAAGGCTTCCAGTAGTACAACTGGATTGCATTCAATTGTGTTGCTGGCCAAGTGGGTCCCTTGGAAGTCCCCAACAGCAAGGCTGTTGCTAAGACAATTTGCACTCTGCAAACTGACAGAGGGACCCCATTGCCAATGGCAACAGCCACAGAGCTCACTGAAGATGGAGAAACAGGGCCGGTGCCTACACAAAGTCTTTGCATCTAAATTCTAGTGTCTGTGGTTCAGGAAAATACTCTGCCATCTGCCGAAGTAGAAACAAAAACACCAACCCATCTACAAAATATTCGACCTAAAGTTTGTCCTCACTGCAAGATGTGGTGAAGCAACCGTGGCACTGACCTTGTGAAATTAGCCAAGCAATGCCTGATTTGACTTCTGGCCCACTCTACAAGATGGAACTTACATACCTGACCCTACCTGGATGATGGAGGACCAAAGACCAAACAAACACTATTCGTCTGTTTTCAAAGTATCAATAAAATGATTCCTGATGGTATCTGCTATACTCATACATCAGTGTTTTATTCAGTCATCATCAGAGAAACTTCCACCTGAAGGAGATGGGGACAAAGACCCAACCAAGGCCAGACTTCACTCACACACACGTACACACACACACACACACACACACACACACACACAGACACGCGCGCGCGCACGCGCGCGCAGAGTCCTTGGAATACACAGCTCTAAATGGATTATCGCCATCAAATCCCTTCCTACAGAGCTCAAGGATCCCTGATTTGCGTGCCTGCTCCTTGAATGTTCTTCCTTCTACGAGGTTGCCCTGTCTAGCCGTGATGATTTATTTTTGCTTTATCTTACTATACTCATTTTGTCATGTTTAGTTGTCACTTAAAGCTGGTGATGGAAGGTAGAGAGAAGATGAGATGAGTAAAGGAGGGAAAGTCTTAATCAGAATGTATTGTATGAGAAAGGAATACATTTTCAATAAAATAATTTTTACAACTGGTAGATTTCACCCAGAAAAAAATTTCAAATAAAAAAATTAGAAATTGCACCATACCATTCAGCAGTAACTTGAGCCAAGAATCTGAAGTCGCCTTTAGAATTACAGTGTTCTTTTTTCAAAGAAGATTTATTTTATAGCAGGTGGTGATGGCACATGCCTTAATCCTAGCCCTCATGAGGCAGAAGCAGGTGGATTTCTGAATTCAAGGCCAGCCTAGTCAACATAGTAAGTTCCAGAACAGCCAGAGCTACCCGGAGGAACTTGTCTTTAAAAAATTTTTAGTTTAGTGTGTGGCTATGTGTGCATACCTGTGGTGGGGGGTGGGGGTGGGGCATCTGAAGAAGCCAGAATAGGTTGTCAGGTTCTCATTCTGGAGTTACGGGTAGTTGTGATCTGCCCTGTGTGAGCACCAGGAACGAAACTCAGAGCTTCAAAACCGAAGCAAACATTCCCAGCTGCTGAGCCATCTCTGTGGCCCAAGCCCCATGACTTTCTATCAACTCTGTCTTCATTGTCTTCATGGATTTTACGTACCTGCGCGCTCCTTGTAAGCATCTAGATTTCTTTACTAAAATCAGAGGTCTTGTCTAGAAAGAAGACTGGGGAATTTACCTACAAAGCATCACTTACCCTCCCAATCCCCCAAAAATAAGCGAATGGGGGATTGGAGAGAGCAGAAACAACTGGGGGCTGACCCAATGGTTTAGCTGCTCTTACCTGAGCTCTGTAATTCTGCCTTCAAGGCCTCCGACGCTCTTCTGGACTCCAACAGTCTGTGTACCTCTGTGACCTGTCCACCAACACATCTTTGCACGCTTACCAGTGATTTTAAAAAGCTATATAAAATCCTAGAATTTTTATTTTAAAAAGTTGGATCTTGTTAGCAACATCTCTACCGCCTGACCCAGGGACCTATCAATAGTAAGATATGCCACCACTTGCTGCCACGTTGCCAAGACACGTTCCCGCTGTCGACAAGAGTCACACATCCTCCCCATGTTCCCCATGCTCATGTTCTATATATTCCTGTATTAAAAGTCAGTGCCTTCTCTCCCGCTCTTTTTCCCTCCACCCTCGCCCAGAGGCAGCCTCTGTATAACCCCTACCCGGATAAGCCCCCCGGGTAAGATCCGTCGTACCATGTGGCTTTGTGGCGTCCATGGCTTAGATCATAATATCGTTAACACCTTTTTGTATTTTCATTTCTATAGTACTCTTCCTGGTCTGTGCATAACAGGAATCTTATAAGCATTTTCTGAAGATTTTGGCTTTACTCTGTTTGTTTGAGTTTGAGATGAGTTTATATATGAATTTCTTTTATTAAAATGCGAATTTTGAGGTAGAGTCAAGATGCTCGCAATGCTCAGGACTCCTGCTACAGGCTAGAGGCAAAGAATGAGTCTCCCTCACCTCTCCCAGCCCTGCTCTGTGAATTTCACACCAGACCACAGCAGTAGACCTTCAATGCTCAATGAGAAACCACACCAGACCAGTGCCCTCTCCTGCCCCTTAGCATGAGCACTGCAGCCGCCATAGGGGAGCTGTGGCAGCGGAACCAAGCCAGGGCTGGGCTGCCTCGCTTCGGGGAGTCTGCACAACCGGCAGTATCTTCAGAGCAGCTTTCAAAAGGCAGGTCTAGTTGGAAGATGCTTTGAAAAAATGGTTTCATGAAATTGGAAGGATAGATGGGAGAGCAGAGCTGTGTGAGCAGGCACACGTGTATATTCGGCAAAGAATGGCAAGCTAGAGACATGGGGAGGGTATGTGAGCAGTACGGGAGAGCATGGCATTACTGACTGTTGGCCTGAAGCATAGAGCCACTGCGGCAGGAAGGAGAGCACTTGCCCACAGAGCTCAGCACCAAAGACAGGGAGATGTGTGGAGGCCTGGAGCTCACACGGAACTTGCCCTCATTCATCCTGCCTAGCTATAAGTTCTCCCTGCCACAGCAGAATATCCAAGAGATGATTCTCAGGATTTACAGTGCTCCAGAAACCAGAAACTTCGAACCATACTAATGACTCGTAATGAGTACTTTCAAGTAAAGCTGTTTGTGATACGTGTCCGTGTACATGTCCGTGTACATGTGTGTGACACCCGGCCGTTCTCAATCCCACGAGATGGAATAAACACGCTCTGGAGAGTTGGGAAAGGTGGAGGAACAGAGCAGTGCTCGAGCAGAGGAGAGAGGAGAAACCAGAGAGGCCATGGCGGTGACAGGTGTGGGAGAAGGCTGGTAGGTGGGAGACCATACCACTGCTGAGCAGAACGGGCAGGGTGTCAGCCTGGAACATTCTCAGGCTCTGACTCCAGCTCCATGTGACAGCCGAAGGACACACTGGTGTCTGTGGTCTACGCTGCTGCCCTAGGAAATGCTGATGCCTGGTCCGTATAGATGCACATGCCTGTGCTACTGCTAGAGGCCGTGTTAAGTCAATGGTTTATCCTAACACCAGAGACCATGTGGACATCCAGGATCTGTGCTCCCACTGAAGGCCATGTTGATGCCTATGGTCTGTGTTACAACTGAGTGTCGTTAATGGTGTTATAGCAGCAGAAGGCATGCTGATGTCTGTGGCCTGTACTGCTGTCAGAGACCATGTGGAAGTCCATGATCCACACTGCTGCTGACTATAAAAGGTTAGGAAGCTTCTTTTGCAGTGGTATTGAAGTCTGCAGACTCGCGGTTGAGAATTAGAGACATAGAAGGCTTCTGTGACAACCTGTCTCCCCACCCTTCCTTACCCTCTCCAAAAAAGTCTAGACAGGAAACCATTGAAGAAAATTCTTAAAATTTGTGATAAGGATTATGACGTGTAGATCTTCACAGTTGGCAGACCCTGGACGGAGTGGGGGTGGGGGAAGGACTCAGTTTTCTTTAAGATGCTGGCCATGCTCCAGTAAGTATATGGACCGCACAAAACAGACTTGGTATTTTTTATTTTTATTTTTCCTTTTCTTCTTTTCTTTGGGAGTGGTCACAAGGGAAAAGGGTGGGCCTAGGAAGACTGGAAAGTGTATGTTTTCAGGATTGGTTATATGAAACTCCCAAATATTCAATAGAAATATTATGTTGGGAGAAAAATGGGAATTTGATGCTACTTCTCCCAAAAACATGTTCATGGTTCATGCTCCCTATTCAGTGTCATCACCCTAAACATCTGTCCCAATCACAGTGTTAAGACAGCAATAGTCAGTTACACGGCTAATTCATTTACAACCCTAGGGCACTATGGAAATTCAGCCACCTCCTGCCGTGAGGAGAGTTTCAAAGAGTGAAGTCACAAGAGTTCTATGCCATAAAAAGAACATAACAAAACTTCAAATAATAGTCAAAGAATTGTCCTGTTCAGCTAATCAGCCAGTCCATCATTTTTGGCCATTCTTCACTTGGAAACATTATAGAAAAGGACCTGAAATTGCACACTTTGAAGTTGCCAACAAAAGGAGTAGGGGAAAGTAAAACAGTTAAAGAAGAGATATTTCCACTCGCAGAGAGGAAAACTATAACCTCATAGTTAGAGTCATTGTACCAGAATTAAAGAATGTTTCCTTGCATCTTGTAGATAGACTCTTATTGTAATTATACTAAGGGCAGGGGTGGTGGCACTGGAACAGGAGAACTGTCTGCCTGTACCACCGATCCCAGTGAATACCATCACTAAAGAAAGCAAGAAGAGTGCTCAAACCAGAACGCGGGGCACATGTAAGTGGTGCAAAAGTAAGGAGATCAAAGCTAAGGTGTTCAGGGAAGAGCTTCCTCCTGGTCTCAGCCGCCCCCTTACTGGAAGAAAATTAATTTTATGTAATAGCATAGGCTCGTCCATTACATAAGTTGACCTTTTTCCTTTCCCAGTGAGCTGAGAACATCAGGAAATGGATAACATGAGATCGCATCTCCATTAGAACTTGAAAAGAGATTTAAAAAGAAAATTAAACATCTTTAATGATTAAAAATGATGGACACACAAGATTTAGAGCCATTTCCTAAAATATTCAGCCAGAATTAACAATGACAACTATACCAAAACTAAAGTGAGACTTTTTTGCAATCTTTGGTTAAAAGGAGAGCAAGCAAGAGAACAGATTTTAATGAGCTTTGCTGTTCACCTTGATTAAATCAGAGCTTGAGAGAAGGTGGCCTTGTAGAACTTCAGAATGAGAAGTTCAAGTTTAACTAATGAAGGGACAAAGACTTTAATTTCAGCTGAATGGTGCTCCCATGTCCCTGTCAGTTTCACACTCTATTAGAGCGTCTTGAACAAAGGGCACGGCCCCTCCCCCTGGGACCCCTTTGCTGGAGTCCTGGTTCCTATTGTTGATTTTATCCTAAAGGGCTTGGGAACACATTTTATAAACATGAAAATAGAGGGCAGATAAGTGTGAGAAACATCCACTGACAGAGGTCACTGGCTGCAGCATACACATTGGATTTCTTTCCAGATGATGTGGGTGGATGCATTTCTGGTTGGTGAGTTTAGCCAGATGGAGGTTTGGAAACAACACTCATTCATCCTTGTCTGAATATGTGAAAATAACCGGTTTCTCAGGACAGAATCTTCTGCTAGATTATATATCCATTCTGCTCACCCGTTCCTCACACAACCAGTATCTTGTTTTCAGCTTGAGCACAGGATGCTCTCTTAGGACAAGTGGTCATTGGCTTTTCCTTTCCAGGGCTACCTACTGCAAGTGAAACGTGAAACTCCATGGCGCTTGCAAACCGTGTCCGGTTTCTCATTGGATTCTGCACAGCTTAGCCTGGCATCGGAAACAGACCTCCAGTGAGCTATTGGCCAAGTGCATGCTGTTGTTATTTTCTCTCTAAATAGAAAAGAAATAATGAATAATATGCTATCATCATAATGGATTCTGCACATGGGTAAAATCTAAAAGACAGGACATTACCTCTTGACCTCCCAGTCTATGTGAAGCACATTTTGTACTGGGATAAACAACGTGAAAGGTAGTATCTTCACAAAAGCTGTATGAATGGAGCAGTTGCTTGTGAGCCTGGGAAAGGAGTAAAACTCCCATCCATTCACAGAACTCTGCCAAAGACAGTTATCAATAACCAACATCGTCCTCACTTTAAACCAGGGAGAAGAATGTGTAAAGTCCTTCCTTTAGGTCAAAAGATGAAAACTACCATGCACCCGTGTAAGACCTTTCTCACTACCCATATGATTAGCTCAGCCTAAGAGAGCCTCTATTGTCCAACATGGATACAATAGACAGGTCTAATATAAAATGGTTTCCTAGGGATCTTATTGTAGCTCTGAAGTTTAATTGCCCATGAGAAATGACAGCTATGGTAAGTCAAAATTTTACCGTGAAGTATAATGAAGTTAATAGTAGACTTGTAATTGATTCAACAACAACCAACCAGCTGGAGATAACACACGTAGTACAAACCTATATGGTTTCAATCATCTGACTGGTATATCTTTATGGAGGCCAGCCACGTGATAAGAACTATGACGAGAGCTGGGGCATGAGCAAGCTGGGCATAGCATTCTTGTGGAGGGAAGCACAGACTTAAGCAAGCCATAAGTGACCATGACCTCTCTGACTGAAAGGATACCTGCATCAGAATAACAAAGTTCTGTGATCAATTTCTCTGAGCAAAGCAATGGATTTGGTTGCAAATGAAAGCGATGCTCCAAGAATTCTTACAACTGGACACAATGCGTGTGGAACATGTGTTAACTGCTTTTGCTTTGCTTGAGCTGTGTTGCTAATGTTACTCTCCATCTGCCTTCTCTCTTCACAGATCAAATTATGCACAGACTGGAGCAGATTTAATGCTATGAACCACAGAAGGCTAATTCTTGGCTTGAGCCTTAGGCACCAAGTAAATCCAGACAGACACCACCACCACCACCACCACCACCACCACCACCACCACCACCACCACCACCACCACCACCACCACCACCACCACCACCAAGAGATATGTGATGTCTTCTTTCTCAACTCCATTATATCCACCAGATGTTTATATCAGGAAAATGGCTACACAGACTTCCACAGAACATCCCTCTACACCTAGCTACACATATCGAATAGCTAAGGGGGTTAAAAGTTTAGAAATTGCAAACATGCTGACAAATATAGATGGGATGGGCTCTGTGAACATGTAATAAGCTTCTAATAAAATCACTGAGCAAACTCACACATCTGTGAACAGATGGGATGCATTATGAAATACGGGTCATTGCTGCAGCAGCCTCTGACCCCTGGCTGTTGCTTTTGGGGTGAGGTTGAGTATAAAGGGCCTTTGTGAGTTTACATTCTCTGTCAGCATTCAGAGAAATTGTTTTCAATCTCCTTAAGATGAGCTATTGGCACAGACAGTCTTGACCTGCGCCTATAAAAATGATGCACAAAACACCCCAAATCTTTGACCCAGGAAACGGGAGTCAATGCCTGTATTTGTTTGTTTACTGAAAACATAGCATTTCCATGAATGTATTTGCTTCTGGCCAGAAGGTTTTATTTCCGACAAATACGAGACAATAATGTCTGAGTGGGCCCCTCAGTGTCACTTTTGGAAGTAGTTTCAGAAGGGGTAAGGCAGCTACAGAAACACAAGACGGAATGAGGGATAAGTCTGAAACTTTCAAAAAACTTCATCACCAGCCTCTATAGTATCATGAAGCTAATACCCAGAGACACCCATTTAAAGAGAAAGACACACTTGTGGATGTGTGCGCTTTTTCCTGATCTCCAGATTGACAATAGAACTTCCTCTTTCTACCTACTGACTACTCCTCAAGATGATGGTCTAAAACTTCTTCTCAAATCGATTCTCTGGAGGTGCTCAACATTTAACGTGGGCAATTTAGGGAAAAAGCAGGAGAGGGAAAGCACTCCTGCAGCCTCTAAGGGAAGCTTTCAGAGAGTTCAGGGAGCTGGTGAGAAATAGGCACTTATCACAAAAGCCTTGATGTTGGCTATACCTGGATTCAACCCTAGCATTTCTTTGGTCACGTAACCTAGGACATGTTCTGTTTTAGTTAGATGAGAAAATTCACATCTGTAAGGCAGAGATAAAAGGCAATATCTGTTTCCTCAAATTGTTGTATTATCTTCATAAACAATGCTTAGTATTAAGCAGTATAGCACAGTGGTCACCGGTGGTTAAGTATCAAGTCCTTGGGGTCTCAGGAGAGCAGGTGATCCTGCCAGGCCTACAGACCGCAAAGCTAAGCAGGGCCAGCAGAGAGTCCTTGTGTTCAAGGAAGGGATGCTCTTAGAGGGACAATAGAGCTAAGACACCTCCCTGCACCAGACTCAGTACCAGCCTTACTGATAGGAAGGTGACAGTCTCCATTGTAACCAACATTCCTGTCACCCAGCAGATTCTAACTTTAGAACTCAGAAAGAAGCCACTGAAGTCGCTCTTAGCTTTTTGCATTCCACTCCCCTCATTTTAGAGCTATTTTAATTTTACATTAGTTTTTAAAAGAGACCTTATGTTTTTATTTTCAGCCCTCTTTCATTTGTTGAAGTTCATTTACGCTGTTTTCTGGATCACGAAACCAGTTTCCTTTAATCTCTCGTTCTTTTCTCTCCATCTTTATAACAATCTCCTTCCTTCCCCTTTGTTTCATTTAGCCTTCATTTCCTCCTGTTTCCCTCCCTCCTCTTTCCCTTCCTTTATGGATGTTATGCTGGGATTGCATTGTTCTTTCTGAATGGTGAGGAGGGCTCAGGCCCAAGAACAAGGTATAGGGAAGGTATCAAAGTGCAGACATGAGTGAAATGGCACGCAGAAGCATCATCAATGTGGAAACTCGAGGCAACAGAATTCCTGTAAAAGATCACAGCGCCTCCATTACTGAATTCAAGTACACTGCAAAGCCTATACTACAGCCTATACAACAGAAATGCCTACCAAAACAATCCAAAGGCCTACTTAGAAAAACATTGATAATTCGAAGGAACAAATAATTGATGAATTAAGCAGGTAGGTCAGTTCGAAGTGTAAGAAAGTCAGTGGTGTGGAAGCAGGGGGGAGTAACATGAAGGGAAAACAATTGAGGAACAAGGTCTAGATCTAACAAAACCCAGAAATGTTAGCAATAAAAATGTCAATTCTCAGGCGTGGTGGCACACTCCTTTGATCCCAGCACTCAGGAGGCAGAGGCAGGAGGATCTCTGTCAGTTCAAGGTCAGCCTGGTAGTGAGTTCCAAGATGGCCAGGACTGTGTAGAGGAACCATGTCTCAAAAAACAATCAATAAAAATATAAACAAAAATCAAATAAAAATACCATCAACTAATCAAATAAAGCATTATAGATAGACTAAACATTTAAGAAAAGAATGTCAGGGATTGAATACAAAGTTGAAGAAATGTACTCAGGCACAAAGAAGGAAAAACAAGCATGAGACTGAGATAGAAGAAGGAACTGAGATAGAAGCTAGAGGGATGGAAAGCCAATTTCACAAACTGATAAAGAAAACTTCCAAACACAGGGGAGGAAATGAGCATCCAAACACTGGGACCCCAAGTAGACGTAACGAGAAAAATTCTCCGACACATCACAGTCAAAACGCCTAGACAAGACAAAATAAAGTAAAACTGGCGAGAGAAAAGTGCCAACTCACAAAGGCAAAGCCATCAGATTTGAAAGTCTGGCTCAAGAGGCTTCAGAGGAGAGGAATATTAATGTGTGACCTAGAGACTACTATGGTGCTATTTTGGTGAAGGACATGGCTACTTCCTGCCACTGTCCCAAAACAATCTGCCTGAGACTCAGTTGAAGAGTTATGGATGAATGGCTATGGCAGAGGGATTTGAGGAAGCCTCCATGCTTCTGGCCATGATGACATGGCGGGGGGGGGGGGGGAACCTCTGAACTGCAAGCCAACCCCAAATAAAGACTTTCCTTTATAAGAGTTGCCATGGTCACAACATCTCTTCACAGCAATAGTAACCCTAAGTAAAACACTGTATTAGTTGTTTTCTTTTTTTAATTTTATTTTTTTCTCATAAAATACATCCAGACAGCAGCTTCCCCTCCCTCTGCTCCTTCCAGATCTCCCTGCTCCATTGTCCCTCAGATCCACCCCCTCCATCACCCCTGCCCAGTAAAGAGGAGGCCTCCCAGGGACCTCAACCAAACACAGCACGACAAGATACAATAAGACCAAGTGCAAACCTTCACAACAAGTCTGGGTACAGCAACCCAGTAAGAAGAAAGGAACCTCAGGAGCACATAAAAAAGTCAGAGACACCCCTTCTCCCACTGTTAGGAGTGCACTCGAAACACCAAGCCAACAACCATAACATATATGCAGAGGTCCTATCACCGAGTCTCTGTGATTGACTCTTCAGTCTCTGTGAGCCTCCATGATCCCTGCTTAGTTGATTCTGCAGGCTGTTCTCTCCTGGTGTCTTTAAACACTCTGGTTCCCAAAATTCCTCCTCCCTATCTTCCATTGGTTCTCTAAGTTCTGAAGAAAGGGACTCAATAAAGACCTTCAACCTGAGCGCTTCTCTCTCTCTCTCTCTCTCTCTCTCTCTCTCTCTCTCTCTCTCTTTTCCTCTCTCTCTTCTCTCTCTGTCTCTCTGTCTCTCTCTCTGTCTCTCTGTGTGTGTCTCTCTGTGTCTCTGTCTCTGTCTCTGTCTCTGTCTCTGTCTCTCTCTCTCTCTCTCTCTCTCTCTCTCTCTCTGCCTAATGTTTGGCTGTTGGTCTCTGTATCCCCTCTCATCAGGTGCCAGGGACTAAACACCATTAGGAATCATTTCATTGACTTTTCCAGTTGTGTTTAACACTAGCCTAGGTCTCAGGCTATCTAGACTCCTCTTTCTGGTCATCCAGGCATGAGCTCAAATTAGACCAGTCATTGGTTGGCCACTCCCACAACACATCTTGCAGAACGAACAGATTGTAGGTGGATTGTGGATGAGTTGGTGTCCCTCTTGAAGCCTTACCTAGTAATAGAGGATGAACAATTCAGGCTCTATATCCCCCATTGTTCAGGGTCCTTGCTAGGGTTACCCTCAGAGATTCCAGGAAGCTTCCATTGAACTAGATTTCCAGATCACCCATGAAATGCTCCATCAGTTCCAGTTTTCTCTTTCCATACTTTCCCTCCATTCCTCCCTCCCACACCTAATACCTTCTGTTCCCATCCTCACCCACCTCAGTCCACCTACAAAATCTGTTCTATTTCCCCTTCCCAGGGAGATCATACATCCTCCTTTGAATCCTCCTCTTTACCTAATCTCTCTGAGATTGTAGCTTGCTTATCACTTATTTAACAACTAATATTGGCTTATAAGAGTATATATCATATGTCTTTCTTGGTCTGGGTTACCACACAGAATGATTTCTTCTAGTTCCATTCATTTGCCTGAAAATGTCATGATGGGCTTTTTAGGATCAGTTATGTATAGTATTATATATCATCTGAAAATAATGATACTTTGACTTCTTCCTTTTCAATTTGTATCGTTGATCAACTTTAGTCTTAATGCTCTAGCTAAAACTTCAAATAGTGCATGGATTAAATATGGAAAGAGTGGACAGCCTTGTCTTGTTCCTAAATTTAGTAGAATTGCTTTGTATTTGTCCTTTTGAGAATTTCTTTGTGATTCTGTGACTTTCTTTGCCATCTGTTGTTATATCCCCCTTTTCTGATTTTATTAATTTGGATATTCTCTCTGCCTTTAGTTAGTTTAAATAAGGGTTTGTCTATCTTGCTGAGTTTTTCAAAGAATCAATTCTTTGTTTTATTGATTCTTTGTATTTTTCTCTGTTTCCATTTTATTGATTTCAGTTTAGTTATTTCTTGCCATCTATTCCTCTTGGCTGTAGTTCTTTTTGTTCTAGAGCTTTCAGGTATATTGTTGTTAGCATGGCATCTCTTTCTCTTTTTTAATATAAACACGCAGTGCTATGAACTTTCCTTTAGCACCACTTTCATTGTCCCACAAGTTTGAATGTATTGGGTGCTTATTTTTACTAAATTCTAGAAAGCCTTTAACCTTTTTAGTTATTTCTGCCTTGAACTACTTTTTATTCAATACTTATTACATGTCCATGAGTTTATAAGCTTTCTGTTGTTGATATCCAGCTTTAATCAGTCTGATATGATATAGAGTTCAATTTTCTTGTATAATGTCAGAGTATGTGGTCACTTTGGAAGAAAGTTCTATAAGGTGCCAAGAAGGAGGTATACTCCTTTGTATTTAGGGTGGAATGTTCTGTATTATCTACTAGGTCCGTTTGTCTTATAATATCAGTTAGCTCCAACATTTAGTTTTTGTCTTCATGACCTGCCCATTGGTGAGAGTAGGGTATTGAAGTCTCTCACTATCAGTGTGTGAGGGTTAATTACATGATTTAATCTGTAGTAGTGTGAAGCGGGATCGCTGACTTCATTGGAGACTCAGTTGTGTCATGTGATGTTTTTCTAGAAGCTATCTGGTGAAAAGGGCACGTGATGTTTTGCTGGAGCAGACGTTTGAGAGGACACGTGATATTTGGAGAGAGTATAAGTATAACCCGACAGACAGTGGCCATCACTCTGGCATTGGTTTGCCTTGCTTGTCTTCATCAGGCTTCACTGACATTGGACTTTAAGAACCAGGCACCCAAAACATCTTGCTAGTATCCTGGTCAAGAGTTCATGTACCTTGTCAGGAACATCTCTCTCCTCCCCATCCCTGAGACAGGATTCCATCAGAAACAGTACCAGATGTCTTAGAAGCCTCCTATGACTTAACTGATGGAGGTCTCTCCAGACAGGTGTGTTGGTTTCTTCTTGGTGCAGAACTTTGTTCCAACAATCCACCAACCTGAAAGCGTGCCTTGGGGCCTTGGAACATCTTCAAGGTGTGCACCAGCTCCTGAGGCAGTATTCTGGTCCGAGAGTCCCAGAGTGAAAGTCCAGATTCAGAATTTGGGCTGGCATCTTAAACTCACTGGAGCCCCCAGTTGTCAATCCAACCAATTGAGAGTAAAGACTCAAGTTCTTTTAGTTTGAATTCAGCAAACTTTATTTTCTGCCCGACAGCACTATCTTCTGAAAGTGGTGGCTTGGGAAAAATTGCAGCAAGCATAAGAGATAATGGGGTTATATACCCCCAAACTGCAAGACTAAGGGGCTTTCAAGAATTGGGAGATTTCCAGAAAAAAATCTTTAGTTAGCAGGAACTTGGCTGAACGCTTTTAAATTATTTGGCAGAAAATCTTATCACAGTGGAGGCCAGAGTATAGGTTATGGAACATGTCAAATTCAGGAAGATGGGTCAAGACCTAGTCAAAATCATGTTCTACAGAAATCAAGAATGAACTTATTTTGACCTTTTAATAAAATGGCTTGTTAAGATGGTCCGTCAATGTGGGGCCAGAGACCTACCTGTGTTTATTAAGATGGTCCATTACAGTGTTGGGGATTTAGCTCAGTGGCAGAGCGCTTGCCTAGGAAGCGCAAGGCCCTGGGTTCAGTCCCCAGCTCCGAAAAAAAGAAACAAACAAACAAACAAAAAATAGATGGTCCATTACTCATTAGAGTAGTGTTGCCTACATTAACAATCTCTCAGTATCTTTTTTCAGTAATCGGTGTGTTTTTCTAATAACACCTTCTTAAGAGAAATTCTATTAACACCTGTTTTCATATTGTTTTAAAATCACCTAGGTATAAATATTAATTATAATATCAACATCACTATATTCATTGGCGCAGACACATTTCTCATCATACTAGTTTTCATCACTGTGATGAATACTTGGTTAAAAAATAACCTTAGGAACTATTTTTTAACTCCACCCATCCTAGCAGAGCACCAAGGAAGCATCTCATGGTAGCAAAGAAGCACAAAAAATGTGTCTGCTGCTCAAAGGATTTCTCCTGCTTCCTCTTCTTCCAACACGGTCCCCAGACACAGATGAGACTTCCTGAATTAAAGGTGGATTTCCCCTCATGCTTTCCCTGATACAACCAGAGGTATGCTCTATTAATCTTCTAGGTCTTTCTCAACCCTATCAAGTTGACAAGATGGCTTGACTTATAGGAATCTGGACTTTAATTCACTAGAATTTCTTTCAAGCAATTTCCTGTCCCCTTCTTACAATCTCACTAACTTGAATATAGAGTATAGCTGTATTGCTATTTTTACTGCAGAAAACATAAAACTCAAAAGCTGACAGCCTCCAAGTGAAGTTTGTGATGTTGATGGCACACCCACGGAAGGTGGTCAGCTATAGATTTGTCTTCAGCAATGAGTCTTCACTTTCTGTTGTCCAGGCTGATGGTGAAGCCTTAATGGGACATTCTGTTGTCATGGAAACACATAAAGGTTCTTAAACCTTCACTCAACAGTGACATCCAGGACATCCTCCCACATTCCAGGAACCAAGAGGGCCTGATGTGAATTCAGCATCAACAAGTCAGAAAAGAAGGATGGTTGGGAGTGCACATGGCTGCTTTAGCCTAGATCTATACACAGAAAAGTCTCTATAGCAAGCTACCCAACAGGCCAGACTACAGCCCTACAACAATCAGCTCAGAACACTCAGGACTCATTAACAATGGCTGGACTCCTTATTTTTTAACCCCTGCTTCCCACTCAGGCTCAACCAGAAAAAGTACACTGGGCTTTCCAACACAACCACATACTATGCCCCATCTCTACTCAGCCCTCACCCTCCCTGACATCCTCCAGTCACAAACCTTCCTGTATTTCACTTAAAGTTTTCTCAACTCCCCAGCTGCCTCTGAATTGCTGACAAGTGTTAAGTCCTGGGGCCGAGCTTGTGCCCTGTAAAGAATCTTAGGTCTGCTCTCCTTTGCGTGGTTATTGATGATGGAGCACTAAGCTGGGGTGATGAGGATTGATGAAACCCTGTAGCCTTCTCTGAGAAATGACAGAAGAAACAAGAAGGGACCAGAAGACAGGATGCCACCATCCTATCTGAGATCACTAGATAACTGCTTCTCTCTCCTGTCCACAGACTCAAGTCCATGGAAAAGAAAGAAGTGCTTTAAGACCGAGCTTTCTAATTGCTTGAGGTCTGGACATGAACTAGGGCATAACTTATATAACCAGGACACAGAAGCTGCTCGTGAGCAAGAGAACAGTAATAAACACTCTCAGAAGGTGAGGAGCCAAAGGTGAACTTAGTTATTAATGGCATAATAGCAGCACTAATAGTTATGATCATATTCTCTCTCTCTCTCTCTCTCTCTCTCTCTCTCTCTCTCTCTCTGTGTGTGTGTGTGTTGCTACATTTTAACCTAAAATCACACTTCAGATTAATTTGCACAGTATTTATAGCAAATATTTACTAACTATGTATCATAAAATGTCCCCCTCCTGGTCTTAGTTAAAATTCCCCTATTACAAACTGGTCAGGGGCACTGCTACATCTCGTATGGTTTTAATTACATATCACTCCGCACCTGGGATCAATTTCTGTATTAATCAGCTTTGCCGTAATAAAAGAAACATTAGTCCCCTAAACGAAACGGTCTGTGTAATTAAGCACAAACATACAGGTAAGGACACATGATCGTCTCAACTGATACAGAAAAGGCTTCCAGCAAAGTTTAACATCCTTTTGGGATAAACAATTGGGATAAACGGCCTGAAGAAACTAGGAATCAATGGAGTTCACCTCCAGTAATAAAAACTGCACACAACAAGCCTAAACCCAATATGAACACATCTCATAAAAATCCAGAAAGGGACAAAGAAAACCTTACTCTCCTCTCTAGGTTAATATGGTGTGTGAAGTCTCGGCTTAAAGCAAAACCAAGGTGGCATGTTTGAGGGGCACCTGGAGGCTTTAACTGATATGGCAAGGCCCATCCTAGTGGGCAGCACCATTCAAGGGGCTGGGAGACAGCCTGGACAAGAAGGAGAAAGGGAGTTGGACATTGCTTTCATCTCTCTCTGTTTCCTGTCTGTGGAGAGTGTAGAGCATCTGCCTCATGCCCTGACACCACAACTTCCTTACCGTGGCAGACTGTATCCTCAAACTATGAACCAACATGAATCAATCCTTCCTTAAGATGTTCTCTGTCGTGAATTTTGTCATGCTGATGATAAGAAAAACAGATAATAAAAGTTGTCAAAACATGAAGTCAGCTGCCCTACAGATCATTAGCTAAATGGCCAATGACCCTTCAGTCCACCATTTTGCTTGGCCAAATAATGGAAGCAGAGTGGCATACCTTTTAAACTAGGCAGCTGCCAGCTTCTGTTGGTTCCGTGCCAACTAGAAAAAAAGTGTGTGCTCTAGGTAACCACCGATAAACACCTCCCACTTGTGGAGAATTAGTAAAAGATGCCTCCTAGTCTAACACCTAGAGAGAAGAGACACAACAAGGCACAAAGAAAGGATGGTAGAGGGAGAGAGAGAGAGAGAGAGAGAGAGAGAGAGAGAGAGAGAGAGAGAGAGAGAGAGAGAGAGAGAATCACCTCACTCTTATCAAACACAGCTTGCATTGGTTAAACAAACACCACTACCTCTTGCCTAGGGGCCTTTGTTCAGCACACAAAAACACAATTATAAATGACAGCCCTGCAGCATGAGACGCAAAAGAGAAAAAAGAGAGAGAGAAAGAAAAATTTCATGTAAAAACTTATTCAAATGTGTATTTTCCCTCAGTAAATTTCATTTTCAGCTTCTGCAGAGTGGTGTTGAGAGGTTTAATTAAGCTCCGCGGCGTGAGCCAGTCACTCACACCCATTCCCTATTGAGAAAGGAGCCTTAGGTAACTTAGCAGTTTGAGCACAATAAGACCTTTCTCTGGCGTGTGGGCAATATGTCAGGCTTACTGCCCCACCCCCGGTGGAGTTATGCACTTCCTTAATGTGGAACCAGGCTGGTGGGCTGGAGTCTTACCCTGCGTTATTTCTGTCATTTGCATTTTATTTCCCCTTCAATCCTTCATGCTCAGATCTTTACCTTCTTCTGACAACGCCAACAGCAGCACACTTAAAGAAATTCGTGGATTTCCCCAGACACCTGCCATCGGCTACCACACATTAGAGGCTTTAGAGTAAATATCTCTCATTAGAGAGCTCTCCACTCATGCTGTCATGGAGGAGATATTCCTCAGCCCAGGGCTTCACACAGCACGTAGTGTAAATGTACAGACTGTGTTACTGCTTTGTACCAGAAGGCTGTTACCTTTAAAAGAAGCCAATGTCAAAAGCATTTCAGCAGCCTGAGCTTTAATGTCAAATTGAGTGTTTCATATTTCTAGACGTTCTACTTTGGTGGTAGTGCTGCAGCGTGTGTGTCTGTGTGCACGCACACGTGCACATGTGCATGTGTGAATGTGTTCAATGTTCAAAAAAGAGTGGTTAAGAATGTGTTCTTTAAAAGACCTAGTCACGGGGGCTAGAGAGATGGTTCAGAAGTTGAGTACTTGTTGCTCCTTCAGAGGACCTGAGTTTAGTTCCCAGCACTCATGTCAGGAAACCTATAACTAACTAACTAACTAACTAACTAACTAACTAACTAACTACCTGTAACTCCAGCTCCAGGGATCCGACACACCCTTCTAGAGTTCACAGATAACCTGCACACACAGAAGACATGGGTAGAGATATATGAATATACAATATGCATAAATTAAATAAATACAGGTGCACATGTATATCATAAATAAATGTATTTTCAAACCTATCTGGTCACAGTAGAAGGAGGTATGGGTAATGTTCAGTCACTGTTCAGATACCTCCCAGAGTTCCAAGAATAGAGACTAACAGTCGACTAGTTTTCCTTCTAGGGATACTTGCTAAGTTCTAAAGCTTACCAGTATAATTTTAAAGGTAACCTTTTAAAACACTGTTTTCTAAAGTTTACAAAGACGCTCATGTCTTCAAATATCTGAGGTTGGCATAATGAAGCTAGCTGAATTTGGATGGCTTATGTATTTTCAGTGCTTCCTGAGTCTCCCGGGGTCTTGTCCTTCCCATTTTATTGTGTGTGAGGACAGAAGAAATATGTATTCAGTTGCAGGCAATGGGAACTCAAATGAACCATTTATGGCACATAATTTGGGGTAAAGTACGTGTGGCTAGCATCGGGAAAGTAGAAAGTGGACGACCATGGAAGAGAGGAGACTTGAGGGGACGGGGTTGGGGGGGTAGCAGAACACGTGTGTGTGTGCGCATGCGTGCGTGCATGTGTGTGTGGTGGTGGTGGTGGTGGTGTGTGTGTGTGTGTGTGTGTGTGTACAAAAGAGTAGGAGAATGCTGGGGTGGGAAGACACAATGGAAACATGGATGGGTGCATTGGGAGGTGTCGGGAGGAGCGGAGGGAAGCAACCAAAACAGTTTTACAAACTAACTTAAAAATCAAAACCATAATAATAGTAAAGAAAGAAATAGCTATATAGAAGACAAATTCTTTCTAGACACATGAAGACAACCGGCAGGGGCAAGAATATGTTTTAAGTAAATGATAATCTGATAGGGTAGGGGCAGAAGGGGAAGTAGAAAAGTAAAGTGCTTTCCACTTTAAATATTCTCCACCTAAAATTAAATCATGATCATTTATTTATTAATTTGAAAACAATAAAGGAGGGCTGGAGAGATGACTTGGTGGTTAGAAGCACTGGCTGCGCTTCCGGAGGACTCAGGTTCAAGTCCCAGTACCTACTTGGAAGTTCACAGTCAGCTGTTCCAAGGGATCTGACACTCTCTTCTGGGAGAATGACACCCTCCTCTGGCTTATGTGGACACCAGGCACACACATGATACACAGAAAACAAACAAACATTAAATAAATAAGTAGTAAATAGTTTAAAAGAAAAACTTAAGATGAACACTTGCACATAATAAAGGGTCCGAAAGTAGGAAAAGTCATCAAAACTGCCTAAGTCAGGAGATAACGACATTGTTCATGCTATCCTCCTTACTCATGGTTTCAGGCTGGTTACAGGATGACTTGGAAGGTTGAATTTGTCTTCTGTGACTCTCTCTCTCATATAAAGATCATTGAATCTCCCCCCCTCCAGAAGCTCCCACATCTCTTTTCTAAGCTACCTCTGGCAAAGGACTGGTATTCCCTATAATAAAGAGCCCCACTATTCAAACTGGGCAAAAGGATACCACCAAGGTTCTGGTGGTATGGTTCTGGTGATGTAGTTCTGGTGATGTGGTTCTGGTGATGTGGTTCTGGTGGTGTGGTACTGGTGGTATGGTTCTGGTGGTATGGTTCTGGTGGTATAATTCTGGTGGTATGGTCCTGGTGGTATGGTTCTGGTGGTATGGTTCTGGTGGTATGGTCCTGGTGGTATGGTCCTGGTGGTATGGTCCTGGTGGTATGGTTCTGGTAGTATAGTCCTGGTGGTATGGTCCTGGTGGTATGGTCCTGGTGGTAGGGTTCTGGTGGTATGATTCTGGTGGTATGGTTCTGGTGGTATGGTTCTGGTTTTTAAAAGAAGAAATGGGAGTTTACCTCATCTCCTTGAACAGCTAAATTCACAAATACTTTAATAAATTTCAGTAAAATTTTCACTAAAATCACTAGTGAGATCTCATTAAAAAAAAAAAAAAGGTTTCCCCCTTCTCAAAAGTTCAATTTTTCGTAAGAAAAGCTATTCTAATGACTAAGCATAGTGGCGCAAGGCAGGTGGATCTCTGTGAGTCCAAGGCCAGACTAGTCTACAAAGAGAGTTCCAGGACAGTCAGAGCTATACGATAAGAGCCTGCCAAAAAACAAACAAACAAAGCTATTTTAAAAGGAAACAAACCCTATGCATTCTGAGGGAATCCTTTATCCAGTCTAATCAACCTCAAAACAAAGGTCTCTCTATTTGGGGGTAAATATTTTGACTCCTAATGGCCGTAAGCTCACTACAGAGAAAGCTAAAGTCTCAATACGAAGACTTAATGATAAGCTTAAAAACTGTGAGTCTTCCCTGAGGACAAGAGAAACAGTGTCAGCTTCCTGTCATCCATCATTTCTTTTCTGACACTACTGCTACTGAGCCACATAATTTTGGATTTCCTGCAAGTAATCCACACAATTTCTAAGTATTTTAGTACCTTGCTACCCAAAGTACCATTCACACCAGCTTCGTCTTGGAGCTTGTTAGAGGTGTGGACTCTTGGGCCTATTCTCAACCATACAGGCTCTGCTTCTCGATAAGGCTTGGGAGAGGACTGGAAAGATGGCTCAGGTTGTAAGAGCATTTGCTCGTAAGCATTAGGATCTGAGTTTGAGTCCCCAGCGACCAAACAAAATGCAAGGTATGGACATATACATATCTTCCGTCCCAGGCACTTTTAGGGTAGGTGGAAATAGGAGATTCCTTGCGGCTTGCTGACTGCCAGCTTTGTTCATTGAACGACCCTGACTTGAGGGAGTAAGACTGAACATTACAAAAACTAGGAATCTGAAGTTTTCCCTCTGTCCTCTGTACTTGTGTAAAGGTGTGCATGCCAGGGGTTGGGGATTTAGCTCAGTGGTAGAGCGCTTGCTAGGAAGCACAAGGCCCTGGGTTCGGTCCCCAGCTCCAGAAAAAAAGAAAAGAAAAAAAAAAGGTGTACATGCCCACACACATGCATGAATACCACACACACACACACACACACACACACACACACACACACACACACTAAAATATTCCAAAGAGTTGCAACAGCACACCAAAGTTGGAGTAGCAGGACTGTAAAAAGCATGCAGTCCCCTTAGGATCTGATGCCTGAAATCTAGCAACCAGGCCCATAGTCCTTTGGCTTGGAATTTGGGAAACAAAACAAGCAACGTGGATCCAGAGAACCAAACTTCTATTTATCTTCCTTCCATTCCATTAATGCAAATAGCAAGGCCCAGTGAAAGTCATTGGCTAGACATGGGGAAAACATCTAAGCAATGCCTGATCTCTCTTTTCACCACACTACAACAATCTGGAGATCTCTAGGTATGTTAATGTGTAAGGATCGAGGTTTTTTCAGAGTCATTTCCATAAGCCTTATTTCTAGCATGTGGGCTGTGGAAATATGGAGGCCAACATGTGGCTGGTGCAAAGTAAACATGCTATGTTAATTTTTTAAAGTCACGGTCAGGCTCCGGTTGCATCCTGAGGTCTGCTCCTATGGATTGGTCATTGAGACAGGCGCTCCATACTCAAAGGTTGATCTGCCCCACACGTAGTACACACTCCCCTCTTGGCATTTTTCTCATTTCCTCGAAAAGCCTCCTCTGTACAAACGTCAGATCAGAAGCCAAAGGAAACTCAGCTCAATTTGCCCTGCTCCCCATGGAGCTCCCAGTGACTGCAGGCTTTCATTCCCTTCTCTCCCACATTAATTTCACTGTGCATTAGTCAGCATCCAAGTTTCCCCAGATTCCAAGGGGAAAAGAGTTCTGGGGTAGTCTAGACTGAGCTAGCAGGCTGCTGGCTGCTGGCTGCTTCATCTTCATGGGCGGCATCCTTTATTGCTGTGTTCTATTTCACTGGATACCATGAAAGAAAACCATGACCAGACATATGTAGACACACTGTAAAGTCTTCGAAGGTAAGCTCGACAGTATGGAGAACACAAGGTCTTTGTCCATCCACTATGTACCTTCCTCGTTGATGGGACATAATACCTAGCAACTTAAAGATGGAGAACTTGACTCTGTCAGCAGGAAGGCATGGATATAAGAGGGTCATTGGCCATCACATTGTACTCATAGTCGGGAGGCAGAGAGACAGTACACAAATTCACACAATCAGAAATGAAAAGGGAGATATAACAAGGAACACTGAGGAAATTCAAAAAATCATTAGGTCTTACTTCAAAAGCCTGCACTCCACAAAATTGGAAAACCTTAATGAAATGGATAATTTTCAAGACAGACACCAATTATCAAAGTTAAATCAAGATTAAGTAAACTATCTGAATGGTCTTATAAACCTTAAGAAAATAAAAGTAGTCATTAAAAGTCTCCCAGCCAGATGGATTTAGTGCAGAATTCTACCAGACTTTCAAAGAAAAGCTAATACCAATAATTCTCAAAATATTCTACAAAATAGAAACAGAAGGAATACCACTAAACTCATTCTATGAGACCACAGTGACCCTAGTACCTAAACCACACAAAGACTCAACAAAGAGAATTTCAGGCTAATTTTCCTTATGAACACTGATGCAAAAATACTTGATAAAATATTCACAAACCAAATCAAAGAACACATCAAAGACATCATCTATGATGATCATATAGGCTTCATCCAAGGGATGCAAGGGTGGTTCAACATACAAAAAAACCATCAACATAATCCACCATATAAACAAACTAAAAGAAAAAAACTACATGACCATCTCACTAGATACCTAAAAACATTTGACAAAATCCAACACTCCTTCATGTTAAAACTTAAAGAGAGTCCTGGTTGCTGCCGCTGCAGAAAGCCCGTGGGCAGCACCCCACGAGCGAACTTGAGCCTCGGGACCACAGGTAAGACCAACTTGTCTGCTGCAAGAAAGCTGCCTGGTGAAATCGGGACACAGAGGCAAAATTCCTCTAGGACCCGGCACTTTCTGTGTTTACCAGAAGTCCCACACCCGCGGATCCTGGCCCGCAGCAGCTCTCTGCTCCCAGACCCCGTGGGAAAGAGACCTCACCGCCTGGTCAGGTGGGCACTCCTGAGGCTGCAGAGCAAAGGAGACCACCAACACTGCCCACCCCTGCCCACATCCCTGACCAAAGAGGAAACTGTATAAGGCCTCTGGGTTCCCGTAGGGGAGGGCCCAGGAGCGGCAGGACCCCTGCCTGAGACACCGCCGGAACCTGAAGGAAACAGACAGGATAAACAGTTCCCTGCACCCAAATCCTGTGGGAGGGAGAGCTAAACCTTCAGAGAGGCAGACACGCCTGGGAAACCAGAAGAGACTGCTCCCTGCACACACATCTTGGACGCCAGAGGAAAACACCAAACGCCATCTGGAACCCTAGTGCACGGAAGCTCCCGGAAGGGGCGGCGCATATCTTCCTGGTTGCTGCCGCTGCAGAGAGCCCATGGGCAGCACCCCACGAGCGAACTTGAGCCTCGGGACCACAGGTAAGACCAACTTTTCTGCTGCAAGAAAGCTGCCTGGTGAACTCAAGACACAGGCCCACAGGAACAGCTGAAGACCTGTAGAGAGGAAAAACTACACGCCCGAAAGCAGAACACACTGTCCCCAGAACTGACTGAAAGAGAGGAAAACAGGTCTACAGCACTCCTGACACACAGGCTTATAGGACAGTCTAGCCACTGTCAGAAATAGCAGAACAAAGTAACACTAGAGATAATCTGATGGCCAGAGGCAAGCGCAGGAACCCAAGCAACAGAAACCAAGACTACATGGCAACATCGGAGCCCAATTCTCCCACCAAAACAAACATGGAATATCCAAACACACCAGAAAAGCAAGATCTAGTTTCAAAATCATATTTGATCATGATGCTGGAGGACTTCAAGAAAGACGTGAAGAACTCCCTTAGAGAACAAGTAGAAGCCTACAGAGAGGAATCGCAAAAATGCCTGAAAGAATTCCAGGAAACATAAATAAACAAGTAGAAACCCATAGAGAGGAGACACAAAAATCCCTGAAAGAATTCCAGGAAACACAATCAAACAGTTGAAGGAATTAAAAATGGAAATAGAAGCAATCAAGAAAGAACACATGGAAACAACCCTGGATATAGAAAATCAAAAGAAGACAAGGAGCTGTAGATACAAGCTTCACCAACAGAATACAAGAGATGGAAGAGAGAATCTTGGGAGCAGAAGATTCCCTAGAAATCATTGACTCAACTGTCAAAGATAATGTAAAGCAGAAAAAGCTACTGGTCCAAAACATACAGGAAATCCAGGACTCAATGAGAAGATCAAACCTAAGGATAATAGGTATAGAAGAGAGTGAAGACTCCCAGCTCAAAGGACCAGTAAATATCTTCAACAAAATCATAGAAGAAAACTTCCCTAATCTAAAAGAAGAGATACCCATAGGCATACAAGAAGCCTACAGAACTCCAAATAGATTGGACCAGAAAAGAAACACCTCCCGTCACATAATAGTCAAAACACCAAACGCACAAAATAAAGAAAGAATATTAAAAGCAGTAAGGGAAAAAGGTCAAGTAACATATAAAGGCAGACCTATCAGAATCACACCAGACTTTTCGCCAGAAACTATGAAGGCCAGAAGATCCTGGACAGATGTCATACAGACCCTAAGAGAACACAAATGCCAGCCCAGGTTACTGTATCCTGCAAAACTCTCAATTAACATAGATGGAGAAACCAAGATATTCCATGACAAAACCAAATTTACACAATATCTTTCTACAAATCCAGCACTACAAAGGATAATAAAGGGTAAAGCCCAACATAAGGAGGCAAGCTATACCCTAGAAGAAGCAAAAAGCTAATCGTCTTGGCAACAAAAAAAAAAAAGAGAATGAAAGCACACAAACATAACCTCACATCCAAATATGAATATAACGGGAAGCAATATCACTATTCCTTAATATCTCTCAAAATCAATGGCCTCAACTCGCCAATAAAAAGACATAGATTAACAAACTGGATACGCAACGAGGACCCTGCATTCTGCTGCCTACAGGAAACACACCTCAGAGACAAAGACAGACACTACCTCAGAGTGAAAGGCTGGAAAACAACTTTCCAAGCAAATGGTCAGAAGAAGCAAGCTGGAGTAGCCATTCTAATATCAAATAAAATCAATTTTCAACTAAAAGTCATCAAAAAAGATAAGGAAGGTCACTTCATATTCATCAAAGGAAAAATCCACCAAGATGAACTCTCAATCCTAAATATCTATGCCCCAAATACAAGGGCACCTACATATGTAAAAGAAACCTTACTAAAGCTCAAAACACACATTGCACCTCACACAATAATAGTGGGAGATTTCAACACCCCACTCTCATCAATGGACAGATCATGGAAACAGAAATTAAACAGAGATGTAGACAGACTAAGAGAAGTTATGAGCCAAATGGACTTAACGGATATTTATAGAACATTCTACCCTAAAGCAAAAGGATATACCTTCTTCTCAGCTCCTCATGGTACTTTCTCCAAAATTGACCATATAATTGGTCAAAAAATGGGCCTCAACAGGTACAGAAAGATAGAAATAATCCCATGTGTGCTATCGGACCACCACGGCCTAAAACTGGTCTTCAATAACAATCAAGGAAGAATGCCCACATATACTTGGAAATTGAACAATGCTCTACTCAATGATAACCTGGTCAAGGAAGAAATAAAGAAAGAAATTAAAAACTTTTTAGAATTTAATGAAAATGAAGGTACAACATACCCAAACTTATGGGACACAATGAAAGCTGTGCTAAGAGGAAAACTCATAGTGCTGAGTGCCTGCAGAAAGAAACAGGAAAGAGCATATGTCAGCAGCTTGACAGCACACCTAAAAGCTCTAGAACAAAAAGAAGCAAATACACCCAGGAGGAGTAGAAGGCAGGAAATAATCAAACTCAGAGCTGAAATCAACCAAGTAGAAACAAAAAGGACCATAGAAAGAATCAACAGAACCAAAAGTTGGTTCTTTGAGAAAATCAACAAGATAGATAAACCCTTAGCCAGACTAACGAGAGGACACAGAGAGTGCGTCCAAATTAACAAAATCAGAAATGAAAAGGGAGACATAACTACAGATTCAGAGGAAATTCAAAAAATCATCAGATCTTACTATAAAAACCTATATTCAACAAAACTTGAAAATCTTCAGGAAATGGACAATTTCCTAGACAGATACCAGGTACCGAAGTTAAATCAGGAACAGATAAACCAGTTAAACAACCCCATAACTCCTAAGGAAATAGAAGCAGTCATTAAAGGTCTCCCAACCAAAAAGAGCCCAGGTCCAGACGGGTTTAGTGCAGAATTCTATCAAACCTTCATAGAAGACCTCATACCAATATTATCCAAACTATTCCACAAAATTGAAACAGATAAATCACTACCGAATACCTTCTACGAAGCCACAATTACTCTTATACCTAAACCACACAAAGACACAACAAAGAAAGAGAACTGCAGACCAATTTCCCTTATGAATATCGATGCAAAAATACTCAACAAAATTCTGGCAAACCGAATCCAAGAGCACATCAAAACAATCATCCACCATGACCAAGTATGCTTCATCCCAGGCATGCAGGGATGGTTTAATATACGGAAAACCATGAACGTGATCCATTATATAAACAAACTGAAAGAACAAAACCACATGATCATTTCATTAGATGCTGAGAAAGCATTTGACAAAATTCAACACCCCTTCATGATAAAAGTCCTGGAAAGAATAGGAATTCAAAGCCCATACCTGAACATAGTAAAAGCCATATACAGCAAACCAGTTGCTAACATTAAACTAAATGGAGAGAAACTTGAAGCAATCCCACTAAAATCAGGGACTAGACAAGGTTGCCCACTCTCTCCCTACTTATTCAATATAGTTCTTGAAGTTCTAGCCAGAGCAATCAGACAACAAAAGGAGGTCAAGGGGATACAGATCGGAAAAGAAGAAGTCAAAATATCACTATTTGCAGATGATATGATAGTATATTTAAGTGATCCCAAAAGTTCCACCAGAGAACTACTAAACATGATAAACACCTTCAGCAAAGTGGCTGGGTATAAAATTAACTCGAATGAATCAGTAGCCTTCCTCTACACAAAAGAGAAACAAGCCGAAAAAGAAATTAGGGAAACGACAGCCTTCATAATAGTCCCAAATAATACAAAATACCTCGATGTGACTTTAACCCAGCAAGTAAAAGATCTGTATGATAAGAACTTCAAGACACTGAAGAAAGAAATTGAAAAAGACCTCAGAAGATGGAAAGATCTCCCATGCTCATGGATTGGCAGGATTAATATAGTAAAAATGGCCATTTTACCAAAAGCGATCTACAGATTCAATGCAATCCCCATCAAAATACCAATCCAATTCTTCAAAGAGTTAGACAGAACAATTTGCAAATTCATCTGGAATAACAAAAAACCCAGGATAGCTAAAGCTATCCTCAACAATAAAAGGACTTCAGGGGGAATCACTATCCCTGAACTCATGCAGTATTACAGAGCAATAGTGATAAAAACTGCATGGTATTGGTACAGAGACAGACAGATAGACCAATGGAATAGAATTGAAGACCCAGAAATGAACCCACACACCTATGGCCACTTGATTTTTGACAAAGGAGCCAAAACTATCCAATGGAAAAAAGATAGCATTTTCAGCAAATGGTGCTGGTTCAACTGGAGGTCAACATGTAGAAGAATGCAGATCGATCCATGCTTATCACCCTGTACAAAGCTTAAGTCCAAGTGGATCAAGGACCTCCACATCAAACCAGACACACTCAAACTAATAGAAGAAAAACTAGGGAAGCATCTGGAACACATGGGCACTGGAGAAAATTTCCTGAACAAAACACCAATGGCTTACGCTCTAAGATCAAGAATCGACAAATGGGATCTCATAAAACTGCAAAGCTTCTGTAAGGCAAAGGACACTGTGGTTAGAACAAAACGGCAACCAACAGATTGGGAAAAGATCTTTACCAATCCTACAACAGATAGAGGCCTTATATCCAAAATATACAAAGAACTCAAGAAGTTAGACCGCAGGGAAACAAATAACCCTATTAAAAAATGGGGCTCAGAGCTAAACAAAGAATTCACAGCTGAGGAATGCCGAATGGCTGAGAAACACCTAAAGAAATGTTCAACATCTTTAGTCATAAGGGAAATGCAAATCAAAACAACCCTGAGATTTCACCTCACACCAGTGAGAATGGCTAAGATAAAAAACTCAGGGGACAACAGATGCTGGCGAGGATGTGGAGAAAGAGGAACACTCCTCCATTGTTGGTGGGATTGCAAACTGGTACAACCATTCTGGAAATCAGTCTGGAGGATCCTCAGAAAATTGGACATTGAACTGCCTGAGGATCCAGCTATACCTCTCTTGGGCATATACCCAAAAGATGCCCCAACATATAAAAAAGACACGTGCTCCACTATATTCATTGCAGCCTTATTTATAATAGCCAGAAGCTGGAAAGAACCCAGATGCCCTTCAACAGAGGAATGGATACAGAAAATGTGGTACATCTACACAATGGAATATTACTCAGCTATCAAAAACAACGACTTTATGAAATTCGTAGGCAAATGGTTGGAACTGGAAAATATCATCCTGAGTGAGCTAACCCAATCACAGAAAGACATACATGGTATGCACTCATTGATAAGTGGCTATTAGCCCAAATGCTTGAATTACCCTAGATGCCTAGAACAAATGAAACTCAAGACGGATGATCAAAATGTGAATGCTTCACTCCTTCTTTAAAAGGGGAACAAGAATACCCTTGGCAGGGAAGAGAGAGGCAAAGATTAAAACAGAGACTGAAGGAACACCCATTCAGAGCCTGCCCCACATGTGGCCCATACATATACAGCCACCCTATTAGACAAGATGGATGAAGCAAAGAAGTGCAGACCGACAGGAGCCGGATGTAGATCGCTCCTGAGAGACACAGCCAGAATACAGCAAATACAGAGGCGAATACCAGCAGCAAACCACTGAACTGAGAATAGGAGCCCCGTTGAAGGAATCAGAGAAAGAACTGGAAGAGCTTGAAGGGGCTCGAGACCCCATATGTACAACAATGCCAAGCAACCAGAGCTTCCAGGGACTAAGCCACTACCTAAAGACTATACATGGACTGACCCTGGTCTCTGACCTCATAGGTAGCAATGAATATCCTAGTAAGAGCACCAGTGGAAGGGGAAGCCCTGGGTCCTGCTAAGACTGAACCCCCAGTGAACTAGACTGTTGGGGGGAGGGCGGCAATGGGGGGAGGGTTGGGAGGGGAACACCCATAAGGAAGGGGAGGGGGGAGAGGGATATTTGTCCGGATACCGGGAAAGGGAATAACACTCGAAATGTATATAAGAAATACTCATGTTAATAAAAAAAAAAAAGATTGAAAGATCCTGCCTGGCAAAAAAATAAAAAATAAAAAAAATAAAAAAATAAAAAAAACTTAAAGAGAGCAGGAATTCAAGGCCAATACAACACAATGAAAGCAATAGACAGCAAACAAATAACGAACATCAAAATAAATGGAGAGAAACCTAAAGGATTTCCACTGAAATCAGAGACACAACAAGATTGTCTACTCTCTCCCTATCTCTTGAATATAGTTCTTGAAGTCCTAGACAGAGCAATAAGACAAGTAAAGGGGATCAAAGGGATACAAATTAGAAAGGAAAAAGTCAAAATATCACTATTTTCAGATGGTAAGATAATATACGTAAGTGACCCCAAAAATTCTAGCAGAGAACTCCTACAGCTGATAAACACCTTCAGCAAAGTGGCTGGATGCAAAATTAACACAAAGAAACCAGTAGCTCTCCTCTTCACAAGTGATAAACAGACTAAGAAAGAAGTTAACAAAACTACCCTTCACAATAGCCACAAATCACATAAAATACCTTGGTGTGACTCTAACCAAGCAAATGAAAAACTTGCATGACAAGAACTTAAAGTCTCTGAAGAAAGAAACTGAGGAAGATATGAGAAGGTGGAAAGAGCCCCTTGCTTGTATATCAGTAGGATTAACATATCAAAAATGACCATCTTACCAAAAGCAAACGACAGATTCAATGCAAAATTCCGATACAATTTTTCAAGATCTTGAAAGAACAATTCTCAACTTCATATGGAAAGTCAAAAAACCCAGGATAGTTAAAATAATCCTGAACAATAAAAGAACTTTTGGAGGTATCCCATCAACCTGAACCACAGAGCAATAGTAATAAAAAACTGGTATTGGTATTGTATTGTTATCAATACAGACAGGTTGATCAATGAAATGAAATTGAAGACCCAGAAATAAATCCATAACCTATGGACACTTGCTTTTTGACAAAGAAGCCAAAACCATACAATGGAAAAGGGAGAGCCTCTTCAACAAATGATGCTGGTCTAACTGGATGTCTGCAAGTGGAAAAATGCCAATTTATTTATATGTATCACCCTGCACAAAACTCAATGAATCAAAAACCTCAACATAAAACCAGAAATACTTAATCTAAGAGAACAGAAAGTGGGGAATAGCTTTGAACTCATTGGTACAAACACAACTTCTTGAACAGATCACCAATAGCTCAAGCATTAAGATCATGAATTAATAAATGGGACCTCATGAAACTGAAAAGCTTCTGTAAGACAAAGGATACCATCATTAGAGCAAAATAACAGCTTACAGATTGGGAAAGATCTTCACCAACCCTACATCTGACAGAGGGCTAATATCCAAAATATATAAGGAACTCAAGAGGCTAGACACTGACAATCCAAATACCCCAATATAAAAATGGGGTACAGAGCTAAACAAAAAATTCTCAACAGGAATTTCTAATGGCCAAGAATCATCTAAAGAAATGTTCAACACCCTTAAGTCATCAAGAAAATACAAATCAAAACTACTATGAAATTCCACATTACACTCATCAGAATGGCTAAGATCAAAAACTCAAGCAACAGCCCATGCTAATACGGTTGTGGACCAAGGAGAACACTGCAAATGATCCCTTGCTGGTGGGAGTGCAAAGTTGTACAAGCACTCTGGAAATCAATTTGGCAGTTTCTCAGAAGATTGAGAATATATGCCCAAAAGACACTTCACCATCCCACAAGGACACTTGCTCAACTATGTTCATAGAAGCTTTTTATTTTTAACAGCCAGAAACTGGAAACAACATAAATGTCTCTCAACTGAAGAATGGATACAGAAAATGTGGTATATCTACACAATGGAATACTACTCAGCCATTAAAACCAAAATATCATGAATTTCACAGGCAAATGGATGTAACTAGAAAATATCCTACGGTAACCCAGACCCAAAAGGACATGCATGCTATGTTCTCACTTACAAGTGGAAATTAGCCACAAAGTACAGGATAACATGCTATAATCAAAAGGCACACAGAAGCTAAAGAACAAGGAGGGCACAAGGAAGGATGCTTAAATCTTTCTTAGAAGGGGAACATATTAGAGATAGATGGAAAGAAGTTGGTGGAAGAGAGAATGGAGAGAGGAGCAGGTGGGAGGGGTATCATATGTAGGGAGAGCAGAGGGAGATAGGCTTGGGGGTGGGGTGGAATCTCTAGGATATGCCAGAGACCTGGGATGGGGAAAGACTCCAGAAGATCTAAGGGGGTGACTCTAGCTGAGTTTTCTAGCAGTGGAGGATATGGATCTGGAAGTGGCTACTTTCAGTAGCCAGGCAGAACTCCCAGTGGAAGAATAAAGACAGCAACTTACCCACAAAGCCTTCCACCCCAAATGTGTCCTGCCTCCAAGATGTTCAGGGATAAAGATAGAGCAGAGACTGAGGGAATACCAACCAATGACTGCCCCAAATTGAGACCCCCCTCCTGTGGGTAAGAACTAATCCCTGATAATATTAGTGATACTGTATTATGCTTGCAGACAGGAGCTTAGCATTAACTGTGCACTGAGAGGCTCTACCAATCAGCCAATGGAATGACATGCAAAGAATCATACCCAAACATTAGATGGAGTTCAAGGTGTCTTACAGAAGAGTTGGGAGAAAGATTGAGGGACTCAAAAAGGACAGGGACTCCACAGGAGGACCAACAGAGTCAACTGACCTGAACCCTTGAGGATTCCCAGAGACTGAGTCACCAAAGAGTGAGCATGGGCTAGGCCCCCTGCACATATGTAGCAGATGAGCAGCTTGGCCTTCATGCAAGTCCCCCAAACAACTGGAGCAGGTGTTGTCTCTGAGCCTGCTGCCTGCCCACCTGCCTGCCTGTGGATCCTGCACCTTTAAATGTATAGCCTTGTCTGGTCTCAGTGGGAGAGGATGTGCTTAGTCCCCCAGCAAGTTGATGGGGGGAGGGTTGACACCCAGAAGGGGGCTTCCCCTTCTCAAAAGGGGGAATGTGGGAAGGACCTGAATGAGGGGGTACTGGGAGGAGAGGCAAGGCTACCATTAGGTTGTAAAAGTAATAAATACCTTTAATAAAAAGGGAGAAAAGACTAGAAAGGAAAGATTAAACTACAGCAAGAATGAAACTCAGCAGATAATCACCAAACCCTGCATCAGTTTCCAGGTTCCAGGACCTGTAACTGGATTATCTGGGTTCCAGTAGGCTTCAACACCACAGTTCCTTCAGCCCTGGCACCCAAAGCACATAGCTTCTCCTTAGGCTGGCTCCATTTCATGCTATAGCTTTCTTCAGAGGATGCTCCACAGCCCTCTTATCAGCCTCCTTGGGGGGGCGGGTCTCCACTGTAACCAAGGTTTGACCTTCACAGCTTCTCTGAGTAGCCCTCTCACAAGGAACCCAACCCTGCCACAAATTGCCTGGCTTCAGACACTTCTGGAACCTTGATACAAGTTTCCATCATCCCCCAAACTCTTACATACCTACAACATCACCAACATGTTAACAATGTGGCTAAGTTCTGTCCAGCTCAAGACATCGTCTAGTACCACAGCTATAGTGACTTCTGGAAGCCTTGGTGGCTGACCTTGGGAAAACTCTTCCCTAGACAGTTGTTTTGAGCTGGAAAACCATTCAATTGACATTCTTAACTGGGTCTCTTTGTTTTTAGGTGAATTTTTGTTTCACAAGAGCTTTTGAAGATCGGGCTTGCCCTCGGGGTACTTTTCTTGTCTAGTGAAGAGCAGATTTTCTCTTTAGCGGATCCAATGTCTCCAAGAATATCCCCCCTTTCTGCATTGTCTTGCCTTCATATTACACTTATGATCCTTTCTTAACCAAACTACCCATTTTTATATCTCTCCACTTCTCTCAATGTAGAGCTGACTAAATGCAGTGAGAGGCAACCGTGCCACTGCCTGAATGCTATGTTCTCTTGAAATTTCATTTGCCGAAGAACTTAGTCATTACTTTTTAATTTAGCCTTAGCTTTCCAGGACATGAGCAGAAGGCAGCCAGTTTCTTTGGCTGGAATAGATTCTGGCCCAGTATTCAATAGAATCATTGCTTCTTTCTGAAACCTCATAAGCTAAATGTTTACATTTCTATGTGCATTCCGGTTCCCCAAACTCTCAAGAGACTGGCCCTTTAAGTTTGTGCCAGGTTGCCAAACTATTCTCTATGCTTCTCTGCCTCTGTTCCATTACTAGTTCTTCCTTCACCTACATCTTCAGCTTCTCTACTTCTTTTCTTTTAGACATATCTACTCAAATTTCTTCTACTTTAATGAAGTTTGTCTAGAGTTCCTAAATGGGGTGTCTCCATAAAATCTCTTCTCTCAAAACTCAGGGAACCCCACAGAAGAGGAGGCAGAAAGATCATAAGAGCCAGAGGAGATGGAGGACACTAAAAAACAAGGCCCGCTAAACCAGCATGAGCACAGAATGCTCATATGAACTCAAACAGAGACGGAATCAGCACGCACAGGGTCTGCATGGGTCTGCAAGGGTCCTCTGTGTTTAACGTTTAAGGGCTTCTGGTTTAACGTTTTTATGAGATTCCTGATTATGTGAATGAATATGGGTCTGTGGTTCTTGTTCCTTCTGTTGGGTTCTTTTCTTTCTGTTGGTCCTGTCCAACTCCAATGTGGTAGTTTTTGTTTTATCTTATTATATTTTACTATTATCCCCTAGAAGCCTGTTAGCTTTCTAAAAAGAAACAGAATGCAAATCCAATTGGGAAAGGAAGGGAAGAGGAACTAGGAGAAGTAGAAGAAGGAGAAACCATAAATAGGATATATTATATGAAAAAAGTCTATTTTAAGTAAAAGGAAAAATGTAAAGAATTAAGAATAAATTGTAAGAGTGAGTTGGTATCCAGGGTACCTCCCTCTTCTCAGAGAAGAAGAGGAGTGGGAGGTGCAATGTGAGGATGAGTGGGAGGAGAAGCAGCTTCAGTCATGATGTAAAGTGAATAAATAAATTAATTAATGGAAAAAAGAATAAATTGGTGACATTTTTGTAATAATGCAAATCTGCCTTTATGACCTTGTTCTGTTTCTCCTTATCATAGCTGATTCCTTCGAATGCCTCTTCATCTCTAAGTTATATAGAGATCAAATACAAAGGAGAAAAAAAGTATTTTGTCTTTTTTATGTTTATTTACTATGGTTAAACTTGGTAACTCTGCCATTTTCTCTTTCCACCAAGGAAAATTATTCAAATTTATCCACATACCTTATTCCCTTTCTGTCAGCTTCCTGTCAACATTTCGTGCTGACACATTCAAACTCCACATACCACCCACTAGAATATTCTAGCAAAGCTCTCCCATGTTCCCATAGCTTCGAAAGCCACCACATTCGTCAACTTTCATCTGATTTGATCCCATTCATACAGCTGGAAAATGCTATCAAGTCCGTTCCTGAAATGTTTCTTTCTCATGAACTCTAGGGCATAGCTTCTACTACTCTCTGACCGTCCCTTCTCAGCCTCGTGGAGTTGCCCTCATTCTCCATCTCAGGTAAGCATGACTCTGTTCACTCATATCTTTTCCTCTCACTCATGTGCAGTCTGAGTAATTCTACTAACTTCTATGACTGCACACCACTCATTTAGATGAAAACTTACTAAGTGTCATGATGAATGCCTACTAAATGTTATGGCATCCTCCCTTCTCTAGGGCTTGAAGGACACACAGCTATTTGCTTATTGGATGCCACTACTAACGCCTCAGATTTAATGTTCCAAATTGATGATTAACTTATTTCACTACTAAAAGTTGGTAAATATAAGTTGGGAGTGATGGTACATGCCTGAAATGTTGGCATGCAGGAGGCTGAGGCAGAAGGACAGTGTGTTCAAAACCAACCTGGAGTACAGAGTAAGTTTGACCCTTGTCTTGGTTATATAGTGAGAAACTGCTATATAAAAAACGGAAGAAGCAGTAGACAAACTAAAAAGAATGGAAAGAAGGAAGGAAGGAAGAAGGAAGGAAACTGGAAAATACCAATTTTCACTAACAATTAGAGATACTCTTGAAAAGTAATTCTCCATAGCATTTTTGCCATGCACCAGATAATCTTTTAAAAGATGGTAATGTATAATAAAGCTACACAGTGCTGCACATCTTCAATACCAGCACTGGGATGGAGGGGCAGGAGTATTTCTGTAAGTTGGAGGCCAGCCTGGTCTACATAGTGAACTGCAGGGCAGCCCGAGCAAAACAGGAACTCTGTCCCAAGGGCAGTGGTGGTACACACTTTTAATCCCTGTATTTAGGAAGCAGAGGCAGGTGGATCTCTGAGTTTGTGGCCAGCCTGGTCCACAGAGAGAAATGATGTCTCATAAATAAATAAATAAATAAATAAATAAATAAATAAATAAATAAATGTCATACAATAATAATAATCTTCGAATATAGGTGATGATTAAGCTATATTTGTGTTCCTCTAAAATGAGACATGTGGTCTTTAAGGGCTGATTAGTCATGGAGTAGAGCCCTCATGATTAGGATTCATGTCTTAAAATAGATGCCCCCTTCCTACCATTCAAGAACACAACAAACCCCTTCCTATATACACTGGGGCACAGCAGCGCACACCTGAATACACTACCTTGGAAGACCCTCACCTGAACCCAACCATGGTGACATTCTGGTGCAAGACTATTGATCTCCAGAACTGTGGAGTACCCATTTCTGTCCTTAATAAGTCACACAAATCTACAAATGGTGTTAGAACTGCTTGCTAGGGGGTTGGGGATTTAGCTCAGTGGTAGAGCGCTTGCCTAGCAAGCACAAGGCCCTGGGTTTGGTCCCCAGCTCCGAAAAAAAAGAAAAGAAAAGAAAGAACCACTTGCTAGGCTAAGATTTAATAGGGCTTCCCTGTGGGCCCAAGGGCAGATAAGTTTCATTGTCTTATTATAAGTAAGATTTCATCCTCCTATTTTGCAGTATCTCCTTTAAAGGTTGACAGTTCATTTTTGTTTGTTTGTTTGTTTGTTTGTTTGTCCTTTAATATGGGGTATAGGCTCTGGTAGTCCACTGCATGTTTAGTATTCCCTGGTGTCTGCCTCACATTGACCACATAACAAGAGAAGTAAGAACTCTTACCAGCATGAAGTTCATACTGTCCACTATGCCAAGAATACAACCATCTAAATCTAGTTTGGGCACACAATTTTTTTTCTAGATGTATAGAAGTATGGCCAGAGGCAGGGGTTTGAATAAGTATGGCCCCCATAAACTCATTCATGTGATTGAAATGCTTGGCCCATAGGGAGTGGCACTATTAGGAGATGTGCCTTTGCTGAAAGAAATCTGTCACTGTGGGCATGGGCTTTGAGGTCTCCTATGCTCAAGTTAAGCCTAGTGTGGCCTCACAGTCTCCTGCTGCCCACAGACCAGGATCATAAATCTCCCTTTTCAGTACCATGTCTGCCTGGATGCCACTAGGCTTCCCTCTATGATGATAATGGATTAAACTTCTGAAAAATCAAAGTCAGTCCCAATTAAATGTTTTCCTTTATAAGAGTTGCTGTGGTTATGATGTCTCTTCACAGCAATAGAACCCCTAAGACACCATCCTTACTAGCAACCGTAGTAATCACTGCTGCTTAGAGACTGCTGGACCACTGATGTCTGCAGGCTGACACAGAGAAGGCAAGAAGATGCTATATAACAGCCTGGCTTGGATTTGGCAGAGGATGGAAATGATTGGGTAGATTAAAAGCCAGAGGACTACAATGGGCAAATGGCCAAGAACAGAGACCAGAAGCCCTGCACGTCTTCAGCTGCTTAAGTCACTGGGGAGGAATACCTCTCCCTTACAGAATGCAGAAATCCATCAGCAAGATTGGAACCATGGAGGTGTGACTCACACCCATGAGCTTCCTGTTGGCCACAGCAGAGACTCCCATTAGCAACCGAGGTTTCCTTCTTGTGTTGGACATATAGAACATGCAGAAGACCAATAAAAAGAACCAAAATTTATCTCTCCATCGTATTCTGCATCGTAGATAAAAAATACAGTTTGCTATCATCCAAATCAAAACCCTGGAAATCATTTACACTCCTTCCTTTGATTTCCTCTGTCCTACTCCATCAAACTGGCAACTGAGAATTCTACCTATGTAACATCTCTGGTTTAAGTCCCTGCATCAATAGTATCTATATGAGTGAACTTGTCTCAGGTTATGGTCACTTTGTCCCTGGACCCTTGCTATAGTTAACTAATGCATCTCTTTGCCTTGAGTCCACTTTCTTAAAATTATCATTTGCCTTGCTTAGCACTGTATAACTCTTTGGGGTTCAAGACGTCCCACAAGATAAAGCCCATGTTGAAATGTGTGATATAAAGCCCAATCCACTGTGCCCTGTACTTGTAGCTCTAACTTCATCTGTCACCTCAGACATGTGGGAACATCTCCAGGTCTCCAAAACTCAAAATCATTTCCCTCTCCCTGCCTTTGCTTATGCTGCTGTCTCCATCCTGGTGAATATGGCACTGGGTTTTCATATTCATCATAGATGCAACTATCTCGATAGCAATATAAGATTCTCAGCCTTCCTGGTAGTGCAACCCTTTAATAGAGCTCCTAATGTGGAAACCTCCAACCATAAAATTCCCATTGCTACTTCATAACTGTAACTGTGCTACTGTTAGAAATCATAATGTAGATACTTAATATGCAGGATATTGGATATGTCACCACCATGAAAGGGTCATTTGACCCCCCTCCCAAAGGGGTCACAACCCACAGGCTGAGAACCTCTGTCTGCCCCAGTCTTTTGATGCTCTTTGCCATCCCTCATTGGGGCCTTCGTGGGATTCTATGTGCAGAAGAAACACACTCATCACAGATATGCATCTAAATGTTTATCCTCTCCACACAAGATCATCTGATCACTGTGAAATAATGGTATGTCCTCTTGATACCTCACACCTTTCACGAAGTTGGTCTGAGTGATCATTCAAAGCTGTTTGTCAAATACAGTAGACAAAGACAATAAGGTGTTTCCTCACCAAGAGCCTTGTCAGCTTCACTGGACTGAGATACAATATTTTAAATTAAAATAGCAATGATTTATGAATCATAATGAAAGTATTGCATTTATCTTCCTGGTAAAACATTTAAAGAGGCCCAGACGTGTGGACAATCCTGAGACTGCAGGGCAGGAGAGACTGCCACTTCTGCCCATGTTTGCCCACATCCCTGGCCCAAGAGGAAACTGTATAGGGCCTCTGGGCACAGGAAGATAGGGGCAGTCAAGCTGCAGAAGCCCTGCAGTCCAGACTTCACCTGGATCTGAACGGACCCAATCAAACAGCTCCCTATACCGAAATCCTGTGGGAGGAAGAGCTAGAGCTTCAGAGGGGCAGACAGGCCTGGGAAACCAGAGGAGACTACACTCTGCCCACATTTCTGACTCTAGAGGAAAGCACCTAGTGCCACCTGGGCCCGCTGTGCACAGGGACCCAGGAGAAGTAGGGGCAGGCCCTTCTGGTTCCCACCCACAGGGACAGCTGAAAGCCAGTGGACAGGAATGACTACACGCCTGAAAGCAGAACACTCTGTTCCCATACCTGGCTGAAAGAAAACAGAAAAACAGGTCTATAGTACTCCTGACATACAGACCTATTGGACAGTCAAGGCACTGTCAGAAATAGCAAAACAGGGGCTGGGGATTTAGCTCAGTGGTAGAGCACTTACCTAGGAAGCACAAGGCCCTGGGTTCAGTCCCCAGCTCTGAAAAAAAGAACCAAAAAAAAAAATAGCAAAACAAGGTAACACCAGAGACAACCTGATGGTGAGAGGCAAGCACAGGAACCCAAGCAACAGAAACCAAGACTACATGACATCATCGGAGCCCAATTCTCCCACCAAAGCAAACACTGAATATCCAAACACACCAGAAAACCAAGATCTAGATTTAAAATCACCTTTGATCATTATGATGGAGGACTTCAAGAAAGACATAAAGAACTCCCTTAGAGAAATGCAGAAAAACACAAGTAAACAAGTAGAGGCCCTTAGAGAGGAAACACAAAAATCCCTGAAAGAATTACAGGAAAACACAATCAAACACATGAAGGAATTGAAAATGGAAATAGAAACAATAAAAAAGCACAAAGGGAGACAACCCCAGATATGGAAAACCAAAGGAAGAGACAAGGAGCCGTAGATACAAGCATAATCAACAGAACACAAGAGATAGAAGAGAGAATCTCAAGAGCAGAAGATTCCATAGAAATCATTGACACAACTGTCAAAGATAATGTAAAACGGAAAAAGCTACTGGCCCAAAACATACAGGAAATCCAGGACTGAATGAGAAGATCAAACCTAAGGATAATAGGTACAGAAGGAGCAAAGACTCCCAGCTCAAAGGACCAGTAAATATCTTCAACAAAATCATAGAAGAAAACTTCCATAACCTAAAGAAAGAGATGTCCATAAACATACAAGAAACCTACAGAACTTCAAATAAATTGGACCAGAAAAGAAACTCCTCCTGTCACATAATAGTCAAAACACCAAACCCACAAAACAAAGAAAGAATATTAAAAGCAGTAAGGGAAAAAGGTCAAGTAACATATAAAGGCAGACCTATCAGAATTACACTAGACTTCTCACCAGAGACTATGAAAGCCAGAAGATCCTGGACAGATGCCATACAGACCCTAAGAGAACAAAAATGCCAGCAAGGTTACTGTATCCAGCAAAACTCTCAATTAACATAGATGGAGAAACCAAGATATTCCATGACAAAACCAACTTCCCGCAATATCTTTCTACAAAACCAGCCCTACAAAGGATAATAAATGGTAAAGCCCAACACAAGAAGGAAAGCTACACTCTAGAAAAAGCAAGAAACTAATCGTTTTTGCAACAAAACAAAGAGAAGACAAGCACACAAACATAATCTCACCTCCAAATATAAAGGTAACTGGAAACAACAATCACTATTCCTTAATATCTATCAACATCAATGGACTCAACTCCACAATAAAAAGACATAGATTAACAAACTGGATATGCAATGAGGACCCAGCATTTTGCTGCCTTCAGGAAACACACCTCAGAGACAAAGACAGACACTACCTCAGAGTAAAAGGTTGGAAAACAACTTTCCAAACAAATGTTCTGAAGAAGCAAGCTGGAGTAGCCATTCTAATATCAAATAAAATTGATTTTCAACTAAAAGTCATCAAAAAAGATAAGAAAAGACACTTCATATTCATCAACGGAAAAATCCACCATGATGAATTCTCGATCCTAAATATCTATGCTCCAAATACAAGGGCACCTACATACATAAAGGAAACCTTACTAAAGCTCAGAGAACACATTGCACCTCACACAATAATAGTAGATTTCAACACCCCATTCTCATCAATGGACAAATCATGGAAACAGAAATTAAACAGAGACATAGACAGAACAAAAGTTATAATCCAAGTGGACTTAACAGATATTTATAGAACATTCTATCCTAAAACAAAAGGATATACCTTCTTCTCACCACCTCATGGTACTTTCTCCAAAATTGACCATATAATTGGTCATAAAACAGGCCTCAACAGATACAGAAAGATAGAAATAATCCCATGCGTGCTATCAGACCACCACGGCCTAAAACTGGTCTTCAATAACAATAAGGGAAGAACGCCCACATATACATGGAAGTTGAACAATGCTCTACTCAATGATAACCTGGTCAAGGAAGAAATAAAGAAAGAAATTAAAGACCTCTTAGAATTTAATAAAAATGAAGGTACAACATACCCAAACTTATGGGACACAATGAAAGCTGTGCTAAGAGGAAAACTCACAGCTCTGAGTGCCTGCAGAAAGAAACAGGAGAGAGCATATATCAGCAGCTTGACAGTACACCTAAAAGCTCTAGAACAAAAAGACGCAAATACACCCAGGAGGAGTAGAAGGCAGGAAATAATCAAACTCAGAGCTGAAATCAACCAAGTAGAAACAAAAAGGACTATACAAAGAATCAACAAAACCAAAAGCTGGTTCTTTGAGAAAATCAACAAGATAGATGAACCCTTAGCCAGACTAACCAGAGGACACAGAGATTGTGTCCAAATTAACAAAATCAGAAATGAAAAGGGAGACATAACAACAGAATCAGAGGAAATTAAAAAAATCATCAGATCCTACTACAAAAGCTTATATTCAACAAAACTTGAAAATCTGGAGAAAATGAACAATTTCCTAAACAGATACCAGCTACCGAAGTTAAATCAGGACCAGATAAACCATCTAAACAACCCCATAACTCCTAAAGAAATAGAAGTAGTTATTAAAAGTCTCCCAACCAAAACGAGCCCAGGACCCAATGGGATCAGTGCAGAATTCTATCAGACCTTCATAGAAGACCTCATACCAATACTATCCAAACTATTCCACAAAATAGAAACAGATGGAGCTCTACCGAATTCCTTCTATGAAGCCACAATTACTCTTATACCTAAACCACACAAAGAGCCAAGAAAGAAAGAAAACTTCAGACCAATTTCCCTTATGAATATCGACACAAAAATACTCAATAAAATTCTTGCAAACCGAATCCAAGAACACATCAAAACAATCATCCATCATGATCAAGTAGGCTTCATCCCAGGCATGCAGGGATGGTTTAATATACAGAAAACCATCAATGTAATCCACTATGTAAACAAACTGAAATATATAAAACACATGATCATTTCATTAGATGCTGAGAAAGCATTTGACAAAAATCCAACACCTCTTCATGATAAAAGTACTGGAAAGAACAGGAATTCAAGGCCCATACATAGTAAAAGCCATATACAGCAAACCAGTAGCTAATATTAAATAAACTAAATGGAGAGAAACTTGAAGCAATCCCACTAAAATCAGGGACTAGACAATGCTGCCCCCTCTATCCCTAGTTATTCAATATAGTTCTTGAAGTCCTAGCCAGAGCAATCAGACAACAAAAGGAGATCAAAGGGATACAGATTGGAAAGAAAGAAGTCAAAATATCACTATTTGCAGATGATATGATGGTATATTTAAGTGATCCCAAAAGTTCCACCAGAGAACTACTAAAGCTGATAAACAACTTCAGCAAAGTGGCTGGGTATAAAATTAACTCAAATAAATCAGTAGCATTCCTCTAAACAAAAAGAGAAACAAGCTGAGAAAGAAATTAGGGAAACAACACTTCATATTAGTCCTAAAAAATATAAAGTACCTCGGTGTGACTTTAACCAAGCAAGTGAAAGATCTGTATGATAAGAACTTCAAGCCTCTGAAGAAAGAAATTGAGGAAGATCTCAGAAGATGGAAAGATCTCCCATGCTCATGGATCGGCAGGATTAATATAGCAAAAATGGCCATTTTACCAAAAGCGATCTACAGATTCAATGCAATCCCCATCAAAATTCCAATCCAATTCTTCATAGAGTTAGACAAAACAGTTTGCAAATTCATCTGGAATAACAAAAAGCCCAGGATAGCTAAAACTATCCTCAACAATAAAAGGACTTCAGGGGGAATCACTATCCCTGAACTCAAGCAGTATTACAGAGCAATACTGATAAAAACTGTATGGTATTGGTACAGAGACAGACAGATAGACCAGTGGAATAGAATTGAAGACCCAGAAATGAACCCACACACCTATAGTCCCTTGATTTTTGACAAAGGAGCCAAAACCATCCCATGGAAAAAAGATAGCATTTTCAGCAAATGGTGCTGGTTCAACTGGAGGACAGCATGTAGAAGAATGCAGATCGATCCATTCTTATCACCCTGTACAAAGCTTAAGGTCAAGTGGATCAAGGACCTCCACATCAAACCAGATACACTCAAACTAATAGAAGAAAAAGTGGGGAAGAGTCTTGAGCACATGTGCATTGGAAAAAATTTCCTGAACAAAACACCAATGGCTTATGCTCTAAGATCAACAATCAACAAATGGGATCTCATAAAACTGCAAAGCTTCTGTAAGGCAAAGGACACTGTTGTTAGGACAAAATGACAACCAACAGATTGGGAAAAGATCTTTACCAATCTTACAACAGATAGAGGCCTTATATCCAAAATATACAAAGAACTCAAGAAGTTAGACCGCAGGGAGACAAACAACCCTATTAAAAAATGGGGCTCAGAGCTAAACAAAGAATACACAGCTGAGGAATACCAAATGCCTGAGAAACACATAAAGAAATGTTCAACATCTTTAGTTATAAGGGAAATGCAAATCAAAATAACCCTGAGATTTCACCTCACACCAGTGAGAATGGCTAAGATCAAAAACTTAGGTGACAGCAAATGCTGGCGAGGATGTGGAGAAAGAGGAACACTCCTCCATTGTTGGTGGGATTGCAGACTGGTACAACCATTCTGGAAATCAGTCTGGAGGTTCCTCAGAAAATTGGACATTGAATACCTGAGGACCCAGCTATACCTGTCTTGGGCATATACTCAAAAGATGCCCCAACATATATCAAAGACACATGCTCCACTATGCTCATAGCAGCCTTATTTATACTAGCCAGAAGCTGGAAAGAACCCAGATGCCCTTCAACAGAGGAATGGATACAGAAAATGTGGTACATCTACACAATGGAATATTACTCAGCTATCAAAAACAATGACTTTATGAAATTCATAGGCAAATGGTTGGAACTGGAAAATATCATCCTGAGTGAGCTAACCCAATCACAGAAAAAACATACATGGTATGCACTCATTGATAAGTGGCTATTAGCCCAAATGCTTGAATTACCCTAGATGCATAGAACACATGAAACTCAAGACGGATGACCAAAATGGGAATGCTTCACTCCTTCTTTAAAAGGGGAACAAGAATACCCTTGGGAGGGAATAGGGAGGCAAAGTTTAGAACAGAGGCAGAAGGAACACCCATTCAGAGCCTGCCCCACATGTGGCCCATACATATACAGCCACCAAACTAGATAAGATGGATGAAGCAAAGAAGTGCAGGCGGACAGGAACCGGATGTAGATCTCTCCTGAGAGACACAGCCAGAATACAGCAAATACATAGGCGAATGCCATCATTAAACCCCTGAACTGAGAACAGGACCCCCGTTGAAGGAATCAGAGAAAGGACTGGAAGACCTTGAAGGGGCTTGCGACCCCATATGAACAACAATGCCAAGCAACCAGAGCTTCCAGGGACTAAGTCACTACCCAAAGACTATACTTGGACTGACCCTGGACTTTAGCTGCATACATAGCAATGAATATCCTAGTAAGAGCACCAGTGGAAGGGGAAGCCCTTGGTCCTGCCAAGACTGAACTCCCAGTGAACGTGATTGTTGGGGGGAGGGCGGTAATGGGGGTAGGATGGGGAGGGGAACACCCATATCGAAGGGGAGGCGGAGGGGTTAGGGGGATGTTGGCCCAGAAACTGGGAAGAGGAATAATAATCGAAATGTAAATAAGAAATACTTAAGTTAATAAAGATGAAAAAAATTAAAATAAAAAAAGAAGGGAAGGGGAGGGGTTAGGGGGATGTTGGTCTGGAAACCAGGAAAGAGAATAACATTTGAAATGTAAATAAGAAATACCCAATTCAATAAAGATGAAAAAAACATTTAAAGAACGTTCAAGTTGGCTTTTGTCTAAGGGAGGACCTCCTTAGGATGATCAACCTTAGTGTTCGTGCTCTCTGCCACTAGGAAACCCTGTGAAAAGGCTTAGAGACAATGTTGAAAATTTGTATTTATTTCTAGGAATCACATGAACCTCAAGATACTGATCCTGTTAGCTAGGAGTCGGGTCGTCTTCACGGAAGTAGGTATGGCTCTGGCTGAAGATACGCTCAGCACTTAAGAGCATTCGCTTTTCTTCCAAAGGAAACAAGTTCTCCCAGGAGGGAAGTCGGACTGTTCACAACTACGAGACTCCAGCTCCAAGACATCTGACACCCTCCTTTGATGTTGGTGGGTACTTACAAATTTATACACACGCACACATACACACACATAGTCACAGGCACACACACATGCACACACAATTAACTTGTTAAACGTGTATGGCTGCTCCGTTCTTAGGCTGGTGTCCCTAGCCTCTCCTGAAATCCATATGCTGGAATCTAATAGCCATTATGATGGGACTGAGTGTCAATTTTTTTTGGGAAAAGAATTAAATCCCGAGGACCCCACCTTCATGAGTGGGATTGATGCCCTTTTAGAAGATGTTCAGACAAACTCTCTCATGTCCTTCTCCCATAAGAAGCTGCAACACAAGAATGCTGCCTCAGAGACAGAGAGAACACCGGACAAGAAACTGTATTTTATGCTTCACCTTTCCTGGCTGGCCCCTAGACTTATAAGCAGTAAACATCCATCATCTGTGACCTACTAATCTAAGTACTTTATCATATGTGAGTACATGAAGACCATGATTTAAGCCAACATTACAAGAAGATATGGATGGGTTTAGACTTAAAATGAATCCCAAAGCAATTCTTTATGAAGAGGGTACGAATTCGTCACAGAATACCTGTAAGGATAAACATTTTCAAAGGCAATTTCAGTTGCAAATATGTGGCATGAAAAATAAACTCAGTAGGTTAAATTATATATTTTGGGCATATTGCTTTATATGTGTGTGTGCATGTGCATGCATGCACGTGCGTGTATGCGTGTCTGTGTCTGTGTGTCTGCATGTGTGTGCTTTTCATTTGCGAGTACAGGATGTGGCACAGAAGGAAGTGAAAGGAGGGACTTGGGAGGAGTTGGAGGGAGGAAAAGGATGGAAAATAAGGTTGTTATATTTTAATTTAAAATTTATATAGAATATGGTGTGACATTTTTGTATCCGTAAATTTCAGATCAAATTCAAAGGTCAGTGATAATGAATCAGAGGCCAGAATCTGTGCAGCCATCTCCCACTGCAGTCTGCACTCTCAATTCTTTTTTTTTTTTCAGTTTTTTTTATTTATTTAATACTTAATAATAATTCTTTGGTTTCCGGGCAAACATCCCCCTCCCCCATCCCCTTCCTTATGGGTGTTCCCCTCCCAACCCTACCCCCATTGCCGCCCTCCCCCCAACAGTCTAGTTCACTGGGGGTTCAGTCTTAGCAGGACCCAGGGCTTCCCCTTCCACTGGTGCTCTTACTAGGATATTCATTGCTACCTATGAGGTCAGAGACCAGGGTCAGTCCATGTATAGTCTTTAGGTAGTGGCTTAGTCCCTGGAAGCTCTGGTTGCTTGGCATTGTTGTACATATGGGGTCTCAAGCCCCTTCAAGCTCTTCCAGTTCTTTCTCTGATTCCTTCAACGGGGGTCCTGTTCTCAGTTCAGTGGTTTGCTGCTGGCATTCGCCTCTGTATTTGCTGTATTCTGGCTGTGTCTCTCAGGAGCGATCTACATCCGGCTCCTGTCGGTCTGCACTTCTTTGCTTCATCCATCTTGTCTAATAGGGTGGCTGTATATGTATGGGCCACATGTGGGGCAGGCTCTGAATGGGTGTTCCTTCTGTCTCTGTTTTAATCTTTGCCTCTCTCTTCCCTGCCAAGGGTATTCTTGTTCCCCTTTTAGAGAAGGAGTGAAGCATTCACATTTTGATCATCCGTCTTGAGTTTCTAGGCATCTAGGGTAATTCAAGCATTTGGGCTAATAGCCACTTATCAGTGAGTGCATACCATGTATGTCTTTCTGTGATTGGGTTAGCTCACTCAGGATGATATTTTCCAGTTCCAACCATTTGCCTACGAATTTCATAAACTCGTTGTTTTTGATAGCTGAGTAATATTCCATTGTGTAGATGTACCACATTTTCTGTATCCATTCCTCTGTTGAAGGGCATCTGGGTTCTTTCCAGTTTCTGGCTATTATAAATAAGGCTGCGATGAACATAGTGGAGCACGTGTCTCTTTTATATGTTGAGGAATCTTTTGGGTATATGCCCAAGAGAGGTATAGCTGGATCCTCAGGCAGTTCAATGTCCAATTTTCTGAGGAACCTCCAGACTGATTTCCAGAATGGTTGTACCAGTCTGCAATCCCACCAACAATGGAGGAGTGTTCCTCTTTCTCCACATCCTCGCCAGCATTTGCTGTCACCTAAGTTTTTGATCTTAGCCATTCTCACTGGTGTGAGGTGAAATCTCAGGGTTATTTTGATTTGCATTTCCCTTATAACTAAAGATGTTGAACATTTCTTTATGTGTTTCTCAGGCATTTGGTATTCCTCAGCTGTGTATTCTTTGTTTAGCTCTGAGCCCCATTTTTTAATAGGGTTGTTTGTCTCCCTGCGGTCTAACTTCTTGAGTTCTTTGTATATTTTGGATATAAGGCCTCTATCTGTTGTAGGATTGGTAAAGATCTTTTCCCAATCTGTTGGTTGCCGTTTTGTTCTAACCACAGTGTCCTTTGCCTTACAGAAGCTTTGCAGTTTTATGAGATCCCATTTGTCGATTCTTGATCTTAGAGCGTAAGCCATTGGTGTTTTGTTCAGGAAATTTTCTCCAGTGCCCATGTGTTCCAGATGCTTCCCTAGTTTTTCTTCTATTAGTTTGAGTGTGTCTGGTTTGATGTGGAGGTCCTTGATCCACTTGGACTTAAGCTTTGTACAGGGTGATAAGCATGGATCGATCTGCATTCTTCTACATGTTGACCTCCAGTTGAACCAGCACCATTTGCTGAAAATGCTATCTTTTTTCCATTGGATAGTTTTGGCTCCTTTGTCAAAAATCAAGTGGCCATAGGTGTGTGGGTTCATTTCTGGGTCTTCAATTCTATTCCATTGGTCTATCTGTCTGTCTCTGTACCAATACCATGCAGTTTTTATCACTATTGCTCTGTAATACTGCTTGAGTTCAGGGATAGTGATTCCCCCTGAAGTCCTTTTATTGTTGAGGATAGCTTTAGCTATCCTGGGTTTTTTGTTATTCCAGATGAATTTGCAAATTGTTCTGTCTAACTCTTTGAAGAATTGGAGTGGTATTTTGATGGGGATTGCATTGAATCTGTAAATCGCTTTTGGTAAAATGGCCATTTTTACTATATTAATCCTGCCAATCCATGAGCATGGGAGATCTTTCCATCTTCTGAGGTCTTCTTCAATTTCTTTCTTCAGTGTCTTGAAGTTCTTATTGTACAGATCTTTTACTTGCTTGGTTAAAGTCACACCGAGGTACTTTATATTATTTGGGTCTCTTATGAAGGGTGTCGTTTCCCTAATTTCTTTCTCGGCTTGTTTCTCTTTTGTATAGAGGAAGGCAACTGATTTATTTGAGTTAATTTTATACCCAGCCACTTTGCTGAAGTTGTTTATCAGCTTTAGTAGTTCTCTGGTGGAACTTTTGGGATCACTTAAATAAACTATCATATCATCTGCAAATAGTGATATTTTGACTTCTTCTTTTCCGATCTGTATCCCCTTGACCTCCTTTTGTTGTCTGATTGCTCTGGCTAGAACTTCAAGAACTATATTGAATAAGTAGGGAGAAAGTGGGCAGCCTTGTCTAGTCCCTGATTTTAGTGGGATTGCTTCAAGTTTCTCTCCATTTAGTTTAATGTTAGCAACTGGTTTGCTTTATATGGCTTTTACTATGTTTATGTATGGGCCTTGAATTCCTATTCTTTCCAGGACTTTTATCATGAAGGGGTGTTGAATTTTGTCAAATGCTTTCTCAGCATCTAATGAAATGATCATGTGGTTTTGTTCTTTCAGTTTGTTTATATAATGGATCACGTTGATGGTTTTCCATATATTAAACCATCCCTGCATGCCTGGGATGAAGCCTACTTGATCATGGTGGATGATTGTTTTGATGTGCTCTTGGATTCGGTTTGCCAGAATTTTATTGAGTATTTTTGCGTCGATATTCATAAGGGAAATTGGTCTGAAGTTCTCTTTCTTTGTTGGGTCTTTGTGTGGTTTAGGTATAAGAGTGATTGTGGCTTCATAGAAGGAATTCGGGAGTGATCCATCTGTTTCAATTTTGTGGAATAGTTTGGATAATATTGGTATGAGGTCTTCTATGAAGGTTTGATAGAATTCTGCACTAAACCCATCTGGACCTGGGCTCTTTTTGGTTGGGAGACCTTTAATGACTGCTTCTATTTCCTTAGGAGTTATGGGGTTGTTTAACTGGTTTATCTGTTCCTGATTTAACTTCGGTACCTGATATTTGTCTAGGAAATTGTCCATTTCCTGTAGATTTTCAAGTTTTGTTGAATATAGGCTTTTATAGTAAGATCTGATGATTTTTTGAATTTCCTCTGAATCTGTAGTTATGTCTCCCTTTTCATTTCTGATTTTGTTAATTTGGACACACTCTCTGGGTCCTCTCATTAGTCTGGCTAAGGGTTTATCTATCTTGTTGATTTTCTCAAAGAACCAACTTTTGGTTCTGTTGATTCTTTCTATGGTCCTTTTTGTTTCTACTTGGTTGATTTCAGCTCTGAGTTTGATTATTTCCTGCCTTCTACTCCTCCTGGGTGTATTTGCTTCTTTTTGTTCTAGAACTTTTAGGTGTGCTGTCAAGCTGCTGACATATGCTCTTTCCTGTTTCTTTCTGCAGGCACACAGCACTATGAGTTTTCCTCTTAGCACAGCTTTCATTGTGTCCCATAAGTTTGGGTATGTTGTACCTTAATTTTCATTAAATTCTAAAAAGTTTTTAATTTCTTTCTTTATTTCTTCCTTGACTAGGTTATCATTGAGTAGAGCATTGTTCAATTTCCACGTATATGTGGGCATTCTTCCCTTATTGTAATTGAAGACCAGTTTTAGGCCGTGGTGGTCTGATAGCACGCATGGGATTATTTCTATCTTTCTGTACCTGTTGAGGCCCGTTTTTTGACCAATTATATGGTCAATTTTGGAGAAAGTACCATGAGGAGCTGAGAAGAAGGTATATCCTTTTGCTTTAGGATAGAATGTTCTATAAATATCTGTTAAGTCCATTTGGCTCATGACTTCTCTTAGTCTGTCTACGTCTCTGTGTAATTTCTGTTTCCATGATCTGTCCATTGATGAGAGTGGGGTGTTGAAATCTCCCACTATTATTGTGTGAGGTGCAATGTGTGTTTTGAGCTTTAGTAAGGTTTCTTTTACGTATGTAGGTGCCCTTGTATTTGGGGCATAGATATTTAGGATTGAGAGTTCATTTTGGTGGATTTTTCCTTTGATGAATATGAAGTGACCTTCCTTATCTTTTTTGATGACTTTTAATTGAAAATTGATTTTATTTGATATTAGAATGGCTACTCCAGCTTGCTTCTTCTGACCATTTGCTTGGAAAGTTGTTTTCCAGCCTTTCACTCTGAGGTAGTGTCTGTCTTTGTCTCTGAGGTGTGTTTCCTGTAGGCAGCAGAATGCAGGGTCCTCGTTGCGTATCCAGTTTGTTAATCTATGTCTTTTTATTGGGGAGTTGAGGCCATTGATGTTGAGAGATATTAAGGAATAGTGATTATTGCTTCCTGTTATATTCATATTTGGATGTGAGGTTATGTTTGTGTGCTTTTCTTCTCTTTGTTTTGTTGCCAAGACGATTAGTTTCTTGCTTCTTCTAGGGTATAGCTTGCCTCCTTATGTTGGGCTTTACCCTTTATTATCCTTTGTAGTGCTGGATTTGTAGAAAGATATTGTGTAAATTTGGTTTTGTCATGGAATATCTTGGTTTCTCCATCTATGTTAATTGAGAGTTTTGCAGGATACAGTAACCTGGGCTGGCACTTGTGTTCTCTTAGGGTCTGTATGACATCTGTCCAGGATCTTCTGGCCTTCATAGTTTCTGGCGAAAAGTCTGGTGTGATTCTGATAGGTCTGCCTTTATATGTTACTTGACCTTTTTCCCTTACTGCTTTTAATATTCTTTCTTTACTTTGTGCGTTTGGTGTTTTGACTATTATGTGACGGGAGGTGTTTCTTTTCTGGTCCAATCTATTTGGAGTTCTGTAGGCTTCTTGTATGCCTATGGGTATCTCTTTTTTTAGGTTAGGGAAGTTTTCTTCTATGATTTTGTTGAAGATATTTACTGGTCCTTTGAGCTGGGAGTCTTCACTCTCTTCTATACCTATTATCCTTAGGTTTGATCTTCTCATTGAGTCCTGGATTTCCTGTATGTTTTGGACCAGAAGCTTTTTCTGCTTTACATTATCTTTGACAGTTGAGTCAGTGATTTCTAGGGAATCTTCTGCTCCCAAGATTCTCTCTTCCATCTCTTGTATTCTGTTGGTGAAGCTTCTATCTACAGCTCCTTATCTCTTCTTTTGATTTTCTATATCCAGGGTTGTTTCCATGTGTTCTTTCTTGATTGCTTCTATTTCCATTTTTAATTCCTTCAACTGTTTGATTGTGTTTTCCTGGAATTCTTTCAGGGATTTTTGTGTCTCCTCTCTATGGGTTTCTACTTGTTTATTTATGTTTTCCTGGAATTCTTTCAGGCATTTTTGCGATTCCTCTCTGTAGGCTTCTACTTGTTCTCTAAGGGAGTTCTTCACGTCTTTCTTGAAGTCCTCCATCATCATGATCAAATATGATTTTGAAACTAGATCTTGCTTTTCTGGTGTGTTTGGATATTCCATGTTTATTTTGGTGGGAGAATTGGGCTCCGATGATGTCATGTAGTCTTGGTTTCTGTTGCTTGGGTTCCTGCGCTTGCCTCTCGCCAGCAGATTATCTCTAGTGTTACTTTGTTCTGCTATTTCTGACAGTGGCTAGACTGTCCTATAAGCCTGTGTGTCACGAGTGCTGTAGACCTGTTTTCCTGTTTTCTTTCAGCCAGTTATGGGGACAGAGTGTTCTGCTTTCGGGCGTGTAGTTTTTCCTCTCTACAGGTCTTCAGCTGTTCCTGTGGGCCTGTGTCTTGAGTTCACCAGGCAGGTCACTTGCAGGGGAAAAGTTGGTCCTACCTGAGGTTCCGAGGCTCAAGTGTGCTTGTGGGGTACTGCCTAAGTCCTCTCCTCGGCGGCAGCAACCGAGAAGATCTGCGCTGCTCTTTCCGGGAGCCTCCGTGCACCAGGGTTCCAGATGGCGTTTGGTGTTTTCCTCTGGCGTCTGGATGTGCGCAGAGTGCAGTCTCTTCTGGTTTCCCAGGCGTGTCTGCCTCTCTGTAGGTTTAGCCCTCCCTCCCACGGGATTTGGGTGCAGAGAACTGTTTACCCGGTCTGTTTCCTTCAGGTTCCGGCGGTGTCTCAGGCGCAGGGGTCCTGCTGCTCCTGGGCCCTCCCCTATGGGAATCCAGAGGCCTTATACAGTTTCCTCTTGGGCCAGGGATGTGGGCAGGGGTGGGCAGTGTTGGTGGTCTCCTCTGCTCTGCAGCCTCAGGAGTGCCCACCTGACCAAGCGGTGAGGTCTCTCTCCCACGGGGTTTGGGAGCAGAGAGCTGCTGCGGGCCGGGCTGCACTCTCAATTCTTATCAGCAAATAATTATCATTGAAATCAGGAAAGAAGTTGAACCCTACATTTCTGTAAAACCTGAACTGACATAAAAACCTGCAACATTTTAGAAAGAGTTGATGAAATTTTTTAGCAAAGAGTGCTATTAAGCAAAGATTATCAGGTTTCATTTACTGCAGAAAAGATTAAGTTCTTCTTTCTAAATCAAAAAAAAAAAAAATACCCCTGCTAGAGTGAGTTTATCCACACTAGATCACCTGTCGTCTCTCCAAACTGCTTGGAATCCACTTAGAGACAAACTGTGTGGGTGTGCGTGAGTCTGTCCGTGTGTGTGGTTCAGAGCGTGTGTACTCCGCTGTTGTTAGACACTTCTTAACTATCTAGAGAAACCTCAGGGGTGGGAAGACTTAAACAGCTAATGTAATCCCAAAAACAGAGGGTGGAGGCAACTGAAAAATTATAAGCTGTTCAAAAACCTATTTTGGATCAATGTGAGAGGAAAATCTGAGAACATTTTCTTTAAAAGAAATAAATAAAAGGAAGCAGAGCGTGACCACTTCAGAGCTCGATTTGTGCCGAGCTCTTTGTGTGGGATTTTCTCCTTCCAACTTGTACCTCCCAGGACAAGCAGAAGAGCAATCCCTAAATCATGTTCATCCGCTGAGGAGAATACGTAATAAACAGCCCTCCATGAGGAGATATGTAGGCCAGGGCAAAACACATTGTGTGTCTCCCATTCTTCAAATCCAAAATGTGTATGCAGATGCTATCTAGCAGAAACAAGCACTAACTGGCCACCTTGCTAGGGAGAAGAGGCTGTGAAGGATGTGTGGCTTGGGGAATGGAAAGGAATCCAGAGATGTTTATACCCTCTGCGTGAGTTTTACAGCTCCTGTCTTCCTGTAACACTGACTAGTAGGCACCATTTCCTTTGCCCACTATGACTTACTCGTGGGTTAAGTTTGGGTACCAGTTTCTCACAGCTGAGATGTTAGCCAAGAAAATGGTAATGCCCCTGTGTTAGTTACAACATTGTTTTCGTGGCAAATATGGCAATATTCCTTTTCCAGATCATTCTATGTCTTTAGGTACCCAAATAGACTGGAAACTGATAGATCCATCCAGACAGTAGTCTCAGAAAGGCCCCCTCTCTAGAACATCAGTCTTCGTAGATTATTGTACCACCTTTGTGTGTTTTGTAAGCACCCCTCATGTCATGTCAGAGTCAGAGAGGATGGAGATGTCCTACTGCTTTGCTTTGCTCTGGAGAAAAGGCAAAGCAGATAGGAAACTCCATTTTTGTACCCTAGGTGTTCATACCAGGAGCTCTGTGGTTCTCTGCAAATGCATCATGAGCTGTGAGGTACAAGGGAGAACTGAAATGACTAGCTATTCTCTGAGCAGAGAGAAGGTGTTTCTCCAGGACCACCGCTCCACCTGCTGTGTTTACTGGAATTCAACCTTCACATCTCTCAGCTACCCTCTCCTGAGATCTGGTTAGCAAAAACATGGGTGAGCTGGGTGTGCACGGCATGCAGGGATATGTTGGTTCCTCCATAAATAATTTTTGCAAATCTCTTAGGTTTTCTGTGCATAAATTGTGTTTAGCTTAGCTGTGTTGAAAGTATGCAAACACATTTGTGCTCTCTCTCTCTCTCTCTCTCTCTCTCTCTACACACACACACACACACACACACACACACACACACACACACACATGCATTTTAAGAAGCTATTTGGCAAGGCATTTTGTTTTTAACATTTGTGAAGTGCAGCCTAACAGTGTTCTTACTGTAAGGCTGCCTGAAAGTGATCAGTTTCCTGTACTTTTCTAGGACAAATTTATTTTCCCTATATGCTTTTGTTGGCTAGCAGCTCTGGCATGACCTGACTGACCTGACAATGAGCCAGAAGATCTGAGTTTGGGAAAAATGCATGGCTCTCAAACCTTGGCACGGCAGTGGGTAAGAACACACCAACACAACGAAGTCAAGCGGAAACCTGTACGTCGGATCTGCTCAGCTCCCCAAAGGGCCCTGCTGGCTTCAGAAAGAAACCAGCAGCACCAGAAGGAAGAAAACATCCAAGGTCCTCAGTGTCAAGACAATGGAATGGTTGCTCCAAGTATTTCTTAGCAGAGTTCGCTGATTAACTGATGAGGTGGTGCATGGTTGCTGTTCTCACAGTTGCAGTTCCATACACGACCCCACAAAGGTCCTGCTTGAGGCCTCTCCTTTGCACTGTAAGGAAGGGAACTGTGTGTGGTCTGTCATAGAAATCTGATTTGGGTATCAGCATTTGGAATTGATCTTTTAATCTAGTACTGCCAAATTCACTCACAGGCAATGCATAAAAGACTTTAAAATATGACATCCTGGGTCAGGGCTTCTTATACGGCTTCCACTCAAAACCCCTTCCTCCCAAAAAGTGTTTAAGTGGTCTGGACATTTAGGTACATAAAATGAATATATAAATCAAACACTGAATGAATTTAAAAAAACCTATGGAAATTTCTTGAAATAATTCCCCTGAAGGTGGGGCAATATGGAGAAAACTTTTAAAAAGGACATATTTCAGAAGTGGCATACTCAATCCAATGACAGAGTCACTGCACCTGTAATTATCTGCACAAGACCTGCACGAGAACGGACCCTTCAACATATCATTATAGGAAGGATACAGGCCCGTTGGCAGGTGATGGTTGCCGGAGATGGTCATTTTCTTCAGTTACGCTGCCCATGCTCCAGTAAACAATCTCCCCAAGCTCGCTTGTGCAAGTCACTCTAAACTCAACAAGTCACACTACGAAACAGAGTTAAGCTCAGAGTCACTCGTTGAGAAAAGTAGGGGCTTCAGCAGGGGAGGAGGGAGGAGCAGAAAGGCGAAAGCAATCAAAATTCATCATTTGTGTGAAACCATCAGGGATTAAAACCCTTAGTTCTGCATAATGAGATGTATGTGCTTAAATTATTCACACAAATAATTAAATGTTAGCTGGATATTTGGTGTAGATTCGAGTGGATTGATATTTTGATGTTAATGTCATTGATACTGGCAATGATGCTTTGAATAAATACACAGTACAAGATGGCAGAATTCTATTTAGGGACCCTCGAAATTTTGTTGGAAATTTTGTCCTAAAACCAAACTTAAATTCACTAAATGATACCTTATGAAACTCAAATCAGCCACTCAAACCGAAATGTTTTAAATCAAACATTCTAACTCAATACAATCCAAAGGCATACAATTTGACACACAGGAATGACAGTAGGAAAATGTTTTTAAAAAATCACTTTTCCTTGTAATTAAACCATTGTGTGTCTATAAGAGTGGAATAAAAAATGTCATAGCATAGAAGAGTCTTGCATCTGAGCAGGGGCATGTGAGCCAGCGCTCCCTACTCTCTTAGGGGGAGTGAATATATCAAGAGAGGGAAGGAGGAACGAGAGGTTTCCTAAAGCCAAAGGAAGTGAAATAGTAAATACAAAATAAGAAGTGGGAACTTAAAACCAATCGGACTGAAGGAGGCGTACAACTGCTATTGGAAAAGAATGTCAGAGGCAGAGTCGGACAATGATGAAATGTTGTCTGCCTTATTTTATTTTATTGGAGACAACTATTTTAAAATATAGGCATAAAATAACACAATGTTGTACTTGAAATGGGAAATTTGAAAATGAATCAACACTGCCTTGGAGGTAGGCTCAGTGCACAGGACACCAGCACTTTTGATATGGTCCATTAGAACGAACCTGTGGCTTCACTAAAATGATGTTTTAATTTGTAGATATCCCCATTACCAGGCAGAAATTTGAAGGAAGAAATAAGTAGGCACGAGTTTGGCCTGGCGCACTATTTCTTTAGTTTGTGAACACTCTAGTGGACGGGAAGTATGCTCGTGGAAATCCTAAGTGATCTTCCAGAATATCCAAAGCAGCTCCTGCTGACCCCTGTTTGGAAAGGAAGTCCCAACTCTGTGATAATAAATACTGCAGCCACACTTTCCTGTTCCTCAGAGACACTATGCACTGCAGTCACGTGCCTGAATCCACCTCCACTTGGTCATGGTCAAGGAAGGCAATGAATGTTCCACTAACGATGATCCATTTGTGTTTCTAATTCACGCCTCCCTCTATTATATCCACACTCTAATTCTTACTTTCCCCATCAAGAGAAACTCCTACCACTCATTTCACTGGGAAGTTGGGCACTAGTCTGCCCAAGGGCAGCACTTACACAGGTTCCTGAATTATGACGTACTTCTGGTACACTGTAAACATCTCCTCCCTTGTCCCACACCAAGAACCCAAATGAGTGTCCCTGACACCTGAAGCCAAGGTCCCTCTTCTTTAAATTGTGATCTCAATGTCAGACACAGAGTAGGTGATGAATAACTTTGTTGCCTGTATAGAGTGATGGACAGTAAATGAAGAAAAATGGGGTGAATGAGGAGAGTGTAGGAGAGAAGATTCTTTACAATGCTTATTTATAGTCAACCACACTTCTCACCTTCCATGATTTGGTCAAAGAGCATTATTAATAAGGACAGAGTATTCTCAGCAAACGGAGCAGGGCCTTCCATGTCATTCAAGGATGGTTCAATGGTTCTAGTCAGCACTGTAAGCAACCAGGAAGAGTCCCTATGAAGATTGATTACTTTGCCTCCCCAAAGAAATATGAGTAGGCATTTTGGATAATCAGTCCTGATAACTACTCAGATTCTAATTGTATCCAAAAATAGTATTTAAGGCACTTAGAAAACATCGAGGCTATATAAATATCAGTGAACTGAATGACTGACATAGATGCTATGTTAAAAAGGCAATGATCAATATAAACTATCAACTTGGAAAAATATCCCAAGTCCTGGCATATATCACATTTTTTATAACTTTGACTATTCAAATAAAGTATTGAAAATTCACAGCTCACTCCCTGTGAGGACTGCAGTTGCTTGTGTTCTGTGAAGACAGAATAAATTCCAAAGGACTTCGATAAACTGAAGAATATCATACAAAAAGAGACAATGCATGTGAGTACGCTCTGGGGCGAGGATGCCTGTCCTTCCCGAAAGGCACATTCAACTCTAATCACCATTAGGAGGCATAACGAGGCAGAGCCACCCTCACAGATTGATTCATTTATTTATCCAAGTAATGAACCAAAGGCTAGGGAGATCGTCACCAAAGCAGGGCTGCTCTAAGGATCTGTTTGGCTGAGACTCCCACATCATCAACCATCTCTCAAATGATGTCCTTTAGGACCCAGGGACTGTCATCAAGAACGCCATTCGCAGAGGTGAACCTTCCAAACTTCAGCAAAACTACAAACTAAGCCCTCCCTCTGTAATTTACCTAATCTGTGCCACTGTCATTATTAAGCAGAAGTGAATTAAGGTAGAAGCCATAATAAATAACTCAGGTGCAGAGTCAGAGGGAGTTGTACAATAAACACGAAATGAAAAAAAAAATCTGGAATCTGGAGTGAGCTTGACTTGTTTGGGAGGGAGTGATTTAGCAACTTCATGCCTTAAACCAATGATTCTTAATCAGGGATGACTTTGTCCTATAGGGCACATTTGGCAATGTCTGGAGACATTTTTAATTTTTAACTGCCACAGTTGACAGCTAGGGAACATAGGCAGGGCTGCTGAATGGTCTTACAACAACAGAGGCTCCCCATAACAAAGAATTATCTGGTTCAATTTTTCAATTTTCCAAGGCTGAGAAACAAACAAACCCAAAATCATTTGATATAAAATTTATTAAAGACATAATTTTAAAAGAGCATTTAAAATTTTCCAACTACACATGGACTGAGTTTATTAGAATGTTGTGCTCTATCTAGAGCAACAAACTTTAATAAGTTTGAGAGTATAGAAACAGTCTGTATGACCCTCCTGTAGCATGTTTGAGAGCATAGAAACCATCTGTATGACCCTCCTGTAGCATGTTTGAGAGCATAGAAACAGTCTGTATGATCCTCCAGCTTTCAAGATTCTGCTTACAGTAGAAGCACATTGCTAATCATCTGTCTGTGTCTATGAAACTTCGAACACAAGTTATAGTTTCTTCTAAAGCTGAATTCCATGTCTTGGGATAGTGTCAAGGAATTTTTAGACTCCTCGAGGAATATACATATAAATGTTTTAGAAATACATCGTCTAATAAACAGATAAGTAAAAGTAAAAATCTGAGTAACATTAAATTCAATGTTCTGAAGTCGGTTCCATCATGCACTAAAAGAAAAATCTCTGAAAGTTAAACCACACAGATGAATATCAAGTACACTTCGAAACACAGACACTGCAAAGCTCTCAATGAATGAGCCAAGACTCTTACATTACCAACATCAAGCTCTCCCAAAGGTCCAACGTGTTTTAAAATATGCATTTTATAGTTAGAAAAGTGGTAAGACATGAAGAGAGAAAGATTCCAAGGCAAACAAACAAGGTTTAAGTCACTTTAGAGTAGACAAGCGTTCAGAAAGTGAATGTTTCTGTGGGAGGCTGTAAGTGGGCATGCTAACGACTGAGAGGGGCACGCAGGCTTCTGTGGTAAGGAGGGTTTCTTTCCTGGGGCTGCACAGAATAAAATGTCACGGTGGGACCATTTGTGTGGTCCTGTTCAGATCTCCACTGAAGAGGCAAGCTTCTGGTCCCCGTACGTTTTACTGCCAAATATGACAAACTGTGACTCTAAGCATATATATTGTTTATTATTTAAATTTCAAAACAAGCAACACATTCAGAATAGAAACCACATACTGGTAAAGTATGTTTTTAAGTATGCCCCGTGTACAGACATAGCTTCAGTCTAAACATTCTCTAAATGCTCTGTGATGAAAAGATTTTTATTGAAGACATTTTAACTCCTCAACCAGTCCTGTTTCACAAATGCATTAAATTCCACTTTGGTGGTATGTAGGCTGATAACTAAAAGTTATCGCACAGTGTGTATTATTGTCATGTAATAGGACCGGGGGAGGGAGAACATTTTAGGAAACCTATGGGGGCAAAACCTTTTTAGACTCTAGCCAATTTATTTCAACCTCTTCACCAACAAAATCTTTTCCCAGAAATGTCAATATAAAATGAAAGATCTTCTCAGAATTTCCTTCCCTTAGCAAGATCCAACGGTGTCAGCTGTTGGGTTTCAGATTACTCATGTTCGGCATGTTGCTAAAATCACTACCATTCTTTGTTCTGGGAAAGTCAGTTTGTTGTTGTCTCATCAAACATGGCAGTCATCATTCCTGTCTATATTGCCATCTCCTCATGTGGTACTCAAGTCTATCTGTCTGTCTGTCTATCTGTCTGCCTGCCTGCCTTTCTGTCTATCTATGTCTCTGTCTCTGTGTGTGTGAGTGTATGTGTGTGTGAGTGTGTATATCTGTATGAGTGTGTGTGTGTGAGTGTGAGTGTGTATGAGTATGAGTGAGTGTGTGTGATGGGAGTGAGTGTGTGTATGGTGTATGAGTATGAGTGAGTGTGTGTGTGAGTGGGAGTGAGTGTGTGTATGTGTGTATGAGTATGAGTGAGTGTATGTGAGTGTGTGTTTGTGTGTATGTGTGTGTGTGAGTATGCATATGTGTGTGTGAGTGAGTATGCATATGTGTGTGTGTGAGTGAGTATGTGTATGTGTGTGTGTGTTTAGTATGAGAATCCATCTGAATCCATCAATACAGTTCAATACTGATAATTTGTGCATTAAAGCTTTCTGGGGCTTCTATGTCAAGCTCCATCATTCTACACTTTCTGTTTTTGAACTTTCCCCCCGTCTCCCCACCAATGCTGCATATTTGTTTGGTTGTTTTGTTGTTTGGGTGTTAGTTGGGTGTTAGTTGAGTGTTGTTTGGGTGTTTGTGTAGTTGTGTAGTTGTTTGTGTAGTTGGGTGTGTAGTCGGTTGGGTGGGTGGGTGGGTGGTTGGTTAGTCAGTTTTTAGTTGGTTGAGTGGTTGGTTGGTTAGTTGGTTCGGTACGTGGATGGGTGGATAATTGGTTTGGTTTTCCAAACAAGGCTTTTCTGTGTAGCTCTGGCTGCCCTAGCCTTGAACTCAGAAAGATCTACCTGCCTCTGCCTACTGAGTGCAGGGATTAAAGGTGTGCACTACCACTGCCCAGCCCACAATACATTCTTACTATCACTTCTATCGTTTCTTCCAAAGATGAGTGTCCCATAGTCTACTGCAAGCTAGAGAACTAAAAAGCCAGTGGTATAATTTAATTCAAGTCCAAAAAGCTTGAGAAGCAGTATGCAGGCCTTTGGTGTAAGTACCAATATGTCTCCAAAGGCACAAAGCCAGGAGTGCCAGTGTTTAGGAGTAAGAGAAGCCATCCCTCTGGTTCATTTACACAATGGAATGCTATTGAGCTATTAAAAACACAGACATCAAGAATTTTGCAGGTAATGGATGAAACTAGAAAATATCGTCCTGAGTGAGGTAATCAGACCTAAAAGGACATGCATGGTGTGTACTCACTGATAAGTGTTATTAGCCAGAAAGTACAGAATATACATAAAACTCACACTGAAGTTTAACAAGAAGGAAGGCCCAAGTGAGGATGCTTCAATCCCACTTACAAGAGGGAACAAAGTAGTCACAGGAGATAGCGGGAAGGAGGGATCTGGAGAGAGAAGTGGGGGAGGGGAAAGCGGGGGAGGTTCAGGTATGGGGGGCAGACAAGAGAGAAGCCCAGGGGGCCAGGAGAATGAATGAAATGTGCAGAGGTGTGAGGTGTGGGGAGGATAGGGAACCTCTAGAAAGTCTCAGAGCCCTGGGATGAGGGAAACTCCCAGGACGCAATGGGGATAACTTTAACCAAAATGTCCAACAGTAAGAACATGGAACCTGAAGAGACCACATTCAAGAGATAGATATGGCCCCAATGGAGAAGTGGGACCACCCAACCTGAAGAGACCACATTCAAGAGATAGATATGGCCCCTAGTGGAGAAATGGGACCACCCAACCTGAAGAGACCACATTCAAGAGATAGATATGGCCCCTAGTGGAGAAATGGGGCCACCCAACCACATTCAGAATTTTTGACCCTGTCTAAAGGAAATACAGGGACAAAAAAAAATAGAGCAGAAACTGAAGGAACAACCATCCACATACAGTGACTAGCCTAACTTGGGATCCATCCCATGATCCCATTCGCAAGCACCAATCCCTGACACTATTACTAATGTCATGTTGTGCTTTCAAATAGGAACCTAGCATGGCTGTCCAGACAGTCTACCAGCAGCTGACTGAGACAGATGCAGACACTCACAGCCAACCACTGGACTGAGGCCAGGGACCCCTGTGGAAGAGTTAAGGGAAGGATTGAAGGAGTTGAGGGGATGGCAACCCCATAGAAAGAACAACAGAATCAACTAACCTGGACTCCTGGAGCTCCCAGGAACTAGGCCACCAACCAAAGGGCATACTTGGACTGACCCATGGTGGGCCTCAGTGGAGAGGATGTGCCTAATCCCGTAAAGACTTGATGTCCCAGGGAAGGGGGATACTGGGGGGGTGGGTGAGTACCCTCTCAGAGGCAAAGGAGATGGGGGATAGGGTGAAGAATTCTGGGAGGGGGGACTTGGAAGGAGGGCAACATTTGGAATGTAAATAAATAAAATAATTTAATTTAAAAATTGTTTCTTGATGAAAAAAATAAAAATCTCATATTTACAGTTCCCTTTACCTTTTTATCTATGTAACCCCTCAGCGGATTGGTTGATACCTCTCTCTCTATCCCTTCCTCGTCTACTAATTCAAATGCTAATCTCTTCTGGAATGGCTCTTGAGACACACCTACAATGAACATGGTTGCGGTTTGACTTTGAGACGTTTCCTATACAGGCTCACACATAGGATGTTTGATTCCCCCACCCCACCCCCAGCTACTGTGCCATTTTGAAAGATAGCTGAAACTTTGGGGAGATGGAGTCTAGTGGGAGGATGTGGGTCACTGGGGGCATGGCTTTGAAGGTAATATGGGGCCCCCAGTCTCTCCTTTGTTTAGTGCTTCCTGTCCACAAAGGTGAAGAAGCTATTCCACCCTTCTTTGCTTGATATCTCTCCTGCCTAAGAGCGTGGGGTCAAGAACACCTGGTTCTGCTGCCCAAGTGCACAACCAAGCAAGCATGATCCGTGCCCTCAGAACCATGAATGCCCTAGTGGACAAGTTGTTCTTTTGGACGTTTTTGCTCACAGCTCTGCACAAGTAGATGCTGTAACTATTTTACCAGTTGTTGCCTCCCTGAGGCTCATCAAACTTAATATAAAGTTAACTGTTCTAGCAAGCGCAAGGCCCTGGGTTCGGTCCCCAGCTCCAAAAAAAAAAAAAAAAAAAAAAAAAAGTTAACTGTTGCTCTCCCCCAACTGTTGTACTTCAAATAACTATTTTCTTATCTATAATTTCTCCGCAGCTATTCTCCAAATCTACCCTTTCTTTCCTGATGATACCTTTTTTTTCATTTTCATTCCTTACCTTATATTCTTTTCTGAACCTAATGTCACTTTATTTAATGTGTTGCTGACTCTCAACATTAAGAGGTGACCTTTTTCTCCTTTTATTAAAAGTAGATTTATATAAATTCACATATATATCCATTATGGTTCCCTCTGTCTGTGCTCCTCCAAGCTCCTCCTCTCCTTCCCCATCTGGATCCAGCTTTATTTTATGCTCTTCTTTCACGTATTTTAAGGTGCCAGTGGGTGGTTTTGTTTGCTTATCAAACATGGCTGAAAAGGATAGATTCTAATCAGAGGGATGGGTTGAGATAACACAGGACATTGTCCTCACACTTCAATACAGATCTACACAAAAGAGTTATGTCTGACGAAAGCAAATAGTGAGTTAATCAAGAATAATAAATCTAGAGGTCTTAGAAATAATGTGAGACGCAGAGACGGTGATGACAGGCTTAAAGTAAGACACTCCCAATCACGTATCACCGTCCTAGCCTCCCGTGTCTCCAATTAGGTCCCTTCTTGAAGACAAGATTTGTCGCTGAGTTTATTAGTAAGTTAGGGCCAACACTTTCTACACGTGTGTCTAAATATCAGCATCCCAATATATTCTGGATTTTGCATGTTTTCTTGCCTTTCATGTTTGTTTTCCTGGTTTGCAGGAGCCCCACACCCATGCTAGCTGAGGTTTTTTGTTTTGGGGGTTTGTTTTTGTTTTGTTTTTTTTACTTTATGAGAACGGCTGCTTTACCCAAGAGTACATCTGGGCATCACTTGGGTGCCCACAGCAGTCTGAGCTCAGAACGAAAACAATCCATCTTTCAGGAGCTATTATTGGTTTTTCTGGATATTTTTGGTATGATTTTTTTGCTGTGGTAAAATTTGTTTCCTTGTATAACTAGTATAAGGATTTTGTCAGGAAAGTGTGTTGAGTTTTATCAAATGGTTATTCTGAGTCACTTAAGACAATTGTGAGGTTTTTTTCTTTTTAATCTATTAATGTGGTGCATTACATGTCATATTTGTATTCTAGAAACAAATAACATTTGGTAATGGGGTATAATCCTTCTAATATGATTTTAAATTTAACATTTTATTTGCCGGGAGCCAAGCCCGATTACACACCCTCTGTCTGAGGAATGTTTCAGGAATGTCAAGCCCACTTACACCCTCTGGGACACCTAGCCAGTTGTCCATTCTTATCACTTTTACAGTTTCCATCTCCAGCCGTCTGTTCTTATCAAGCTATATCTGCAAGGTTTAGGGCTACAGGGAGGGTGGTGACAGTAGTGAAATCGGTCCTGGGTCCTGGGTGACTTCCCGCCTGCTTGTCTTTATAAGCCGCTGTTTTTAATTAAAGTTTGAGAGCTTGATCAGACCATAGACTTGTTCTCCTTCTGTCCCCCATTCTTTTGCCTCCTTCCAGGTCTCTGCTGAACCTCCGCAGGCCGGGGCATTATTGATCTTATTATCAATTGTCCGTAAGAGACACTGACTTTAATTTTCTGTCCTTATACTACTTCTGGCTCTGTAATCAGGGTAATGTTAGACTGCAAGAGTGAACTAGGGTCTGCAGTGATGGATCGGCAATTAAGAGTACTTGCTGCTTTTCCAGAGAACCCGAGTTTTGTTCCCAGCAGCTATACCAGGCAATTCACAACCACCTGCAATTCCACCTCCAGGGGAAAAGCCTTTTCTAGCCTCCGTGGGTACCTTAACGTGTGGTATGCACAGACACATAAATGAAACTAAAACTAAAAAATTTAAAGGAAGTAAGGAATGTTCCTTCTTCAATAACTGATAGGTTTGAGAGTTGGTAATAGCAAATATTTAATAGAGTTCACTAGTGAAACTATTGTGCCCAGAGTTTTACTCTGTGAGGGATGTATTATTATTGTTGTTGTTGTTATTATTATTATTATTATTGATTCAATCTCTTATTGTTTCTAAGCTTAATCAGATAATCTGTTTTTATGACACAGTCTCAGTAGGTTTTCGGATTTCTAGGAATTTGTCTATTTCATCTAGATATTTTATCTGTTGCTAAAAAGTCATTCAGAAAACAGTCCCGTAAACTTTTGTTTTTAAAGAGATTATTAAAGATTTATTTATTTATTATATATAAGTACACTGTAGCTGTTCAGACACACCAGAAGAGGGCATCAGATCTCATCACAGATGGTTGTGAGCCACCATGTGGTTGCTGGGATTTGAACTCAGGACCTCTGGAAGAGCAGTCAGTGCTCTTAACCACTGAGCCATCTCTCCAGCTCCCAAACTTTTTGTTTCTACAGAACCCATACTGATGTCCCTGCTTCTTTGAGTCTCTCTTTTTCCTCAGTCAAGCTGACAAAAGATTAATCAATATTATGGAACAGTAGACAGAATTGGTTTTAGTTTTGCTTGATATTTCTTGAAACAAACTTCAGTGTGCTATTCATGAGTCCCCTCCAACTTTCAGGCCTTTAACAGAGTTGAGTTCTAAGGCATTCATACCTCACGGAGCTTCCAGTGTGACAGCTGTGTAAATGTGGGTGCAAGGTAAATGCCCAGGGCTTCCTACTTATCCAAAGTCCTCAAATCCTTCTTCATGGTTAAACATTTTTCAAGAATGTGGAGATTATAAATAGTAACATTTCTGTGAAATAGGTGTTTTCTTTCTTTTAAGGAGGGATAAAAATAGACTAAGACAGCCCCCGTAGCTATGAGGAAACTGCAGTTTACAGTGCCTTTGTATGGACTACCTACCACTCCATGAGGTCACCACAAACTCATGGCTACCTGACGACATTTCTATGTCATGCAAATATTATTCCTAACTTTTCCAAGATTTTTTGATTCAATATGTAGGGGAAAAAAAGAGAAAAAATGAAATTATAGAATAAAGAAAAAAGATGCATTTGAACCCTGGACTCAACAGAGTTTGCACTGCATCATGGGATAGAATACTCGTGGAATTCAGTCCATGGTCCATCCATTCATCCAACAAATAATTATTACTGACCATTATTCTCCCAAGTGCTGCCCTAGACATACAATATTCACAATGACAATTAAACGTAGCCTTGCACCAGCAGGAGGGCTTGGCCAATAGAAGCACTCAAGCCTAACACCCTGAGTTCTACCCCCAGAACCAGCAGAGAAGGGGAAAACAACTAGGGAAAGTTGTCTGCTGCCACAAACAGGTGATGACAAATACACCCCTGGACTCAGATATATACAATAATAACAATAATAACAATAAATATTATTGCATTATCATTATCAATAAGTGATTAAGAAGTTTTAGAGCCCCTTTCTCGTGAAGGCTACATACAGGTAGATAAAACTGTAGCCACAGTAGATAAGTCATACAGTGTGTACAGAGGTGGGAAAGCCGTGAGGAAAAAACATCAGCTGAGGAAGAAGTAAGGACTAACAGGACTGGAAACATGATGCTGGTCCTCCTCATGAAGTGTTTAAGGGAAGACTAACATCACCTCAGCAGCGACCTACGATAACAAACCACAGTCCACCCATCCGGGAGTGAAACCTCCTGTCCCATCATCTCATATAAAACCTTGAGTCTGTGGCCACACTACTCTGAACACACCTGCCCGCATCATGTGCAGCATAGAAATCAGTCTTTGTCCACCTGAAGGTTCTTTTGATCTTTCTTCCTTATTCAATGAAAATGTACCAAAATCTTGTGCCCGTCACTTTCACTGCATCAAGTACTGTGTTACCTCTATCTGATATATATTTATTTTTAAAAAGGAGGAAAGGGGGGAACCTGAGTGAGTACCATAGCCTTCCCCTTAAAAGCTGGGTACAATTATTGAAGTGATTCTTTAAAGGACTTGTTAAAATGCCAAAAGAGTGCCACAGAAAACACGGCAAATAAAGATTTAAGTTTTCTTTATGAAAAAGAAAGTGTTTAACGAGGGTTTATAGGGTCTTATAAAAACACCTTAACACCTTACAGACCTAGGGAGAAAGGCGTCTATTTAAGTATCATACACCAACACCAGACCACCCAATGCTGCTGTCTAGAAGCCTCAAACAGACCCATCCTTGGGAGCCTATGTGGGGGCCCTTAATTTTATGGTCATTTTAATTGTATTTGGGTTATTACCTCATGCCCCAGAAAACACCTCCACTATTTAATAAAAATGAGTGGAGAACACTGTTCTAGTTCAAGTACGTATTAACCAAAATCATAAACTAAGTATGTTTCACCATAAATTAACTGGGTGTTTAGTGTTTTGCCTTCAAGTTATATTTATTTTCTTATGCCGTGGTATGCTTCAGTGTGCACCAAATCAATGTTCATTGACTTAACACTAGGCAGGCTTTGCTATCTCTCACTCGCGTACTCCACACACCTGCCCTGCCCTGTGTTAGAAGGTGCAGCTGGTTCATTCTGCATAGACTCCAAATAATAACTACAAAAGATCACTTGGGTTGGAAAGCAAACAAATCCTTAAAAAGCAAACCGGCGAGCGAGCAAACATAAATCCTGGATTTTGGCAGTGGCTACAGTGCGATTACTACTTGCTTTTATGCTTCAGATATGGAGTGCTGGCGTCATTTACCATAAACAAAAGGAAAATATGAAAAAACTGAAAACCCTCCTTCCCTCTTATTGGTCTAGAATATAGACAACAGATTCCGAATTCTTAGCTTTAGAACTTCGACTTAAAAAAAAAAAAGAGGGGGGTGGATAGAATTTAGAATCAGTGATGGGGACTCATGCCACTGTCTGCATAGATTTCCTAACAGAACTCCTCCAATTACCAAGTTTGTAGCTGCTCCTATTTTTCGTCATTAAATAACCTGTTCACCTTGGCACCCGAACACCCTCCCCGCACAGTCCCATCACACTGAAACTCTTCTTGCTGCAGCCCTGAGTCCTTGTTTGCAGAACTGTTGCTCTTTTTCTCTTGCGATGATTTCTCTGCAACTTCTGTGGTGAAGGCCATTCCTCCTTGGTGTCTTCTACGCCATCACCACCCTGAGGTCCTTCCCACCCGGTTACAGAGCTTTCCGGTCTTCTACACTGGCTTCTTTTTCCCTGGGCCTCTCACAATGGTTGATGGCCTGTGTTATTTCCAGATCATCTTCTCTTCTGCTCTGCAGGTACTCTCTGGGTGATTCTGTCTTCCTCTATCAAAGACACAGGCACAATTCAAACTGACCTCATGATGCTCCTCTCTCAGGCAGTGCTGTCACTCCAGGGCTCCCCACCCCTCCGCTGGTGCTTTCATCACCAAGTGCTGGAGCCAGAGACCCAGATACTAACCACGATGCTTCCTTTCCTTAGTTCCTCACATAGGGCAGGCAACTCACAACAACCAAGTCACCAGCATTGGATCGTCAAAAAGAAGAGAAAAGAAAGACAAAGCTGTGCATAAAAGCATAGGAAAAAGATAAATTTCACAAGCGGACTCTATGGGCATAAGGGGGCTGGAAAGGAGGCCATTGTGCCCAACACAGTCACCCCCAAATCCTGACAGGACAGAAATAACAGAACTACTAACAATCCAAAAAGGGGTCAAAAGCATAGGAAACACCAAGATCTTTCAATAACGGTTTAAACACAAATGGTTTCAACTCACCGATTAAAAGATGAAAACTAAGTGAGAGGAGTTCAAAAATAAGGCTGAGCTCTCTGCTGTCTCTGGGAAATCTACCTTAGTGGCAAATACATCCACCGTTTTCCACCCATCAAGCAAATGGAAGCCACAAATGAGCTGTAATGGCTACTCTCATAACTGATTAAGTAGCCTTCACATAGAAACTAATCACACAAATACAGAAGACACATTTAAAAAAGAAAAGTTATTTTAAAAATAAAAACAATTGAAAAATATGGACATAAACTTCAGACATACACATATGTGCACGTTTGTATCAAATGATGGGGTTTCTGAGCCTAATTGGCATGAAAAGTAGGGAGGTCCTAATACAGTAATAGTGGAAGACTTTAACTCTTATCTTTAGAGATGCCTTCCAAACCAGGAACCATCAAAGACATTTCAGAATTAATTCATATCAGAAATTATTATATTTAATAGACATAAGCAGGCAATTCCATTTGACAATGAATACAAATTCTTCTTAGTGTCCATGAAACAGCCTCAAAACTCAATAACATTATAAGCCACTAAGCAATTCTTAATAGGTTAAAAATGAAGATAAAAATAATTTGCTTTCAGTTTGTTTATATAGTGGATTACGTTGGTGGTTTTCTGTATATAAAACCATTGCTGCATGATCATTTCATTAGATGCTGAGAGAACATTTGACAAAATTCAACACCCCTTCATGATAAAAGTCCTGGAAAGAACAAGAATTCAAGGCCCATACCTAAACATAGTAAAAGCCATATACAGCAAACCAGTAGCTAACATTAAACTAAATGGAGAGAAACTTGAAGCAATCCCACTAAAATCAGGGACTAGACAAGGCTGCCCACTCTCTCCCTACTCATTCAATATAGTTCTTGAAGTCCTAGCCAGAGCAATCAGACAACAAAAGGAGATACAGATTAGAAAGGAAGAAGCCAAAATATCACTATTTGCAGATGATAGTATATTTAAGTGATCCCAAAAGTTCCACCAGAGAACTACTAAGCCTGATAAACACCTTCAGCAAAGTGACTGGGTATAAAATTAACTCAAATAAATCAGTAGCCTTCCTCTACACAAAAGAGAAACAAGCCAAGAAAGAAATTTAGGGAAACAACACTCTTCATAATAGCCCGAAAAAATATAAAATACCTTGGTGTGACTTTAACCAAGCAAGTGAAAGATCTGTATGATAAGAACTTCAAGCCTCTGAAGAAAGAAATCAGAAAGAAATCAGAAAGAAAGAAAGTGTAGAGGGCCGCAATAACATTCGCAACCACTAGTTGGCGCTGTCTTCCACTGCGCCCCACGTGGTAGGTCAGGATAGACTCTGCCATTGCAAGATGGCGCCAACCTTTGCCGCGCCAGCCGGCCCCCCCTTTCAGGTAGTTAACTGTGCGCATGTGCAAGAGTGCCTTCGTGCCAGGTCTTTGCCCACTCCGGGGCGTGCCTTATGAGATCATGGGTAACAACCAATCAGGTGTGGGTGCGCTGCACGAGGGTTTTATAAGCGCCCCATATTGGCGCGGCGTGGCTTTTCCTCTTCTAAGATTAATAAAGTGGTCACAGTAAGGATTTCTAATGTCCCCGTGCTCCTTGCCGGAGAAAAGTCGCGCGCGGGACATGAAAGAAAGAAAGAAAGAAAGAGAGAGAGAGAGAGAGAGAGAGAGAGAGAGAGAGAGAGAGAGAGAGAGAGAAAGAAAGAAAGAAAGAAAGAAAGAAAGAAAGAAAGAAAGAAAGATCTCAGAAGATGGAAAGATCTCCCATGCTCATGGATTGGCAGGATTAATATAGTAAAAATGGCCATTTTACCAAAAGCGATCTACAGATTCAATGCAATCCCCATCAAAATTCCAATCTAATTCTTCATAGAGTTAGAAAGAACAATTCGCAAATTCATCTGGAATAACAAAAAAAAACCCCAGGATAGCTAAAACTATCCTCAACAATAAAAGGACTTCTGGGGGAATCACTATCCCTGAACTCAAGCAGTATTACAGAGCAATAGTGATAAAAACTGTGTGCTATCGGTACAGAGACAGGCAGATAGACCAGTGGAATAGAATTGAAGACCCAGAAATGAACCCACACACCTATGGTCACTTGATTTTTGACAAAGGAGCCAAAACTATCCAATGGAAAAAAGATAATATTTTCAGCAAATGGTGCTGGTTCAACTGGAGGTCAGCATGTAGAAGAATGCAGATCGATCCATTCTTATCACCCTGTACAAAGCTTAAGTCAAGTGGATCAAGGACCTCCACATCAAACCAGATACACTCAAACTAATAGAAGAAAAAGTGGGCAAGCATCTCGAACACATGGGCACTGGAGAAAATTTCCTGAACAAAACACCAATGGCTTATGCTCTAAGATCAACAATTGACAAATGGGATCTCATAAAACTACAAAGCTTCTGTAAGGCAAAGGACACCATTGTTAGGACAAAATGGCAACCAACAGATTGGGAAAAGATCTTTACCAATCCTACAACAGATAGAGGCCTTATATCCAAAATATACAAAGAACTCAAGAAGTTAGACCGCAGGGAAACAAATAACCCTATTAAAAATGGGGTTCAGAGCTAAACAAAGAATTCACAGCTGAGGAATACCAAATGCCTGAGAAACACCTAAAGAAATGTTCAACATCTTTAGTCATGAGGGAAATGCAAATCAAAACAACCCTGAGATTTCACATCACACTAGTGAGAATGGCTAAGATCAAAAACTCAGGTGACAGCAAATGCTGGCGAGGATGTGGAGAAGAGGAACACTCCTCCATTGTTGGTGGGATTGCAGACTGGTACAACCATTCTGGAAATCAGTCTGGAGGTTCCTCAGAAAATTGAATATTGAATACCTGAGGACCCAGCTATACCTCTCTTGGGCATATACCCAAAGCATGCCCTAACATATAACAAAGACACATGCTCCACTATGTTCATAGCAGCCTTAGTTATAATACCCAGAAGCGGGGCTGGGGATTTAGCTCAGTGGTAGAGCACTTACCTAGGAAGCGCAAGGCCCTGGGTTCGGTCCCCAGCTCCGAAAAAAAAAGAACCAAAAAAAAAAAATAATAATACCCAGAAGCTGAAAAGAACCCAGATGCCCTTCAACAGAGGAATGGATACAGAAAATGTGGTACATTTACACAATGGAGTACTACTCAACTATCAAAAACAATGACTTTATGAAATTCATAGGCAAATGGGTTGTACTAGAAAATATCACCCAATCACAGAAAAACACACATGGTACGCACTCATTGGTAACTGGGTATTACCCTAAATGCTCGAATTACCCTAGATGCACAGAACACATGAAACTCAAGAAGGATGACCAAAATGCGAATGTTTCACTCCTTCTTTAAAAGGGGAACAAGAATACCCTTGGGAGGGAATAGGGAGGCAAAGTTTAGAACAGAGGCTGAGGGAACACCCATTCAGAGCCTGCCCCACATGTGGCCCATACATATACAGCCACCAAACTAGATAAGTTGGATGAAGCAAACAAGTGCAGGTGCAGGAACAGGATGTAGATCTCTCCTGATAGACACAACCAGAATATGACAAATGCATAGGCGAATGCCATCAGCAAACCACTGAACTGAGAACGGACCCCCGTTGAAGGAATCAGAGAAAGGACTGAAAGAGCTTGAAGGGACTTGAGAGCCCATATGAACAACAATGCCAACCAACCAAAGCTTCCAGGGACTAAGCCACTACCCAAAGACTATACATGGACTGACCCTGGGTTCCAACCTCATAGGTAGCAATGAATAGCCTAGTAAGAGCACCAGTGGAAAGGGGAAGCCCTTAGTCCTGCCAAGACTGAACCCCCAGTGAACGTGATTGTTGGGGGAGGGCGGTAATGGGGGAAGGATGGGGAGGGGAACACCCATATAGGAGGGGAGGGGGGAAAGGTTAGGGGGATGTTTGCCTGGAAAGGTAATAACAATTGAAACGTAAATAAGAAATACCCAATTTAATAAGATGGAGAAAAAAATAATTTGCTGAATCTCGAACGTGTAAAAGAAAACTTGAAATCAAGAGCAAACACAGATGCCACATGAATACTCAGGTACCAAAAATACAATTTTGAAAACTAGGGAAGAAACTTTAAAATTCCTAGAATCAAATGAAAATGAAAGCTCAATGTGCCAGACACTTTTGGATACCAGTAATAAATATGTAGGAGGGAAAATACAGCTCTAAAGTGCTCACATTAAGAAACTTAGAAAAAGTCAGGCATGTTGGCACATGCATGCCTTTAATCCAAGAGACAGACAGATTTCTAGGATAGCGGCTAGCCTGGTCTACCTAGCAAGTTCCAAACCGGCAAAGGTTATATAATGAGACCCTCTTTCAAAAAAGACAATGAAATCTCGGAAAGGGGGGACAGGTGAGATCTTTCAGTGAGTAAAAGAGCCTACCACCAAGCCTGACAACCTGAGTTGGATCCCTGAGACCCATGAGCACACAGTGGGTGGGTGGGTGTGTGTGTGTGTGTGTGTGTGTGTGTGTGTGTGTGTGTGTGTGTGTGTGTGTGTGTGTGAGAGAGAGAGAGAGAGAGAGAGAGAGAGAGAGAGAGAGAGAGAGAGAGAGAGGAGGGAGGAAGGGAGGAAGGGAGGGAGAGGGTGTGTGTGTGTGTGTGTGTGTGTGTGAGAGAGAGAGAGAGAGAGAGAGAGAAGGAAGAGGAGGAGGGAGGGAGGGAGGAAGGGAGGGAGAGAGGGAGAGAGAGGGAGAGAAAACAGAGTGATGGGGTGTAAAGAAAATGTAATAAAAAAGGAAACCAAGGAATTGTCCGTCTGCACCGTTAGGTTTTAGGTTTTCGAAAACAGAACTCAGGGAATTTAGACCCAATGAAGCACCTCAAGTTTCTAGGAAATTAAAAGACCAAACCCAAATGGAGCAGAAAGCAACTATTAACATTCTGAAAAACAGGGCCTGCACGGGGCCTGCGCACGAGGACTGGGCATGCGGCCTGTGTACCATTCCGAGCACATCTAAGCAAGATGGCGTCCACTGCTGACCAGGGAAGTAGACACAAGCCCTTATCCCCAGTTCAGAAGCTGTCTCCTACTGATTGACTACCACCCACAAAGGAAAAAAATATGTTTTTCTCCAACACAGTCTACTGCCTATGCAAACCACACCCAAGAGCAGGCCCCATGCCCAGCAGTGGATGGCCAACAAAAAATGAACTCAATGGTATTTTTGCAGATCTGTTGTCTCACAATGTTTTGAGGGTATTTTTATTTTGTTTTGTCTTGTTTTGTTTTTAAACCTTACAGATCTTTTTTCTTATATACTATGGCTTTCCAATTTTTTGTTTTCATGTGTTTCCTGTGTGTGAGGACGTGTTTCTCTCAGTGTCTCTATGTTTCTTTGACTCTTTTTTTCCTGTTTGTTTGTTTTTTATCTTGTCTTATTTTAGATACCTGTTTGTATTCTAATGAGAGAGAGCAAAAGGCTGTGAGTTGGGTGGGTGGGGGAAGGTCTGGGAGCAGTTAGAGCAGGGGAAACTGTAATCAGAATATATTGTATGGAAAAAATCCATTCTCAACATCAAAAGGATTGTTGCAAATAATAACTGGATAAAGACTAAAAGAATATTTACAATCAAGCAAATATTTGGTTCTTTGAAGTGATAAATGGGCTGGACAAACCCTTACCCAAAACAAAGAGAGGGAAGAGTCAATTTAATGAAGCGAGGGATGAAGAGGGAGTTGTTAGGACAGACTCCTACGAAATCCCATGGCCCATTAGGGAACACTTCCAACACATAATCTAAAAAGCTGGAGAGTGGAGAAGAAATGGGTCAACTCTTAAACTCACATGACCTACTGAAACTAAATCAGGAAGATATAAACAAGTTAGTCCCCAGCAAGCGGTAAGACTGAAACAGTAATTAATAATCTCCCACAAAGGAAAATCCAGCACAGAGGGGCTCACCGATGATGAATTCTAAAATTCTTTAGGGAAGACCTAACATCAATACTTCTTAAATTGTTCTGCAAAATAAAAAGGGAAAAGATGCTCCTCACTGCATTATACAAAGCCTCTAGTGTCTAGCTATCAAAACCAAATAAAGACACTATAAAAAAGAGCTTAAAGACCAATTTTTCTGATGAAGATATATCCAAAACTTTTCAACAAAGTCAGCAAAGAAAAGACACACGAAACTGCTCTTTGTCTTCATAATAGGGGCTAGTGCAAAAATGAACAAAAATGAAGCAATTAAATTATATATTAACTAATATAAAATATAGGAATAGGGCTTAACCACAGAGTCAGTTATATTACAGTTTAAAACCAATATCATGATGAAAATAAGGTTAAAGGTGACACCTTTAATCCCAGCACTTGAGAAGAAAAGGCAAATAGGTATCTGTGAGCTAAATGCCAGCATGGTCTACAGAGAAAACAAAAATTACTTTTGACTAAAAAAAAAAATTTAAAGAATAAACTAAGCTGAATATGGTGGTACACTCCTATAACTCCAGCTCTATGGAAGCAGACGCAGAGGGATCTCTGTGTTCCTGGCCAGCACGGTCTGCTGGCCAGAGAGTTCCAGGCCAGCCAGAGCTACACAGTGAAACCCTGACTCAAAACCAAACAAAGGAATGGGATAACATAATATGTTCATGGTTATGCTCATACATGATTATGTCAATGCAACGCCATTCTTCTCTAAAGCACTGGCTATATCATAGAATGTGTCTCAGGAGAAAATTTAAAGAGCTTTCAGGTAGAACACTAACAATGGTGAGCTCTGAATTACTGAACTGTGTTACAGTAACAATAAACCCTACATATGATAAAATGCTTTGAAGTACTATAGAATATTTTCTGAATGGGCCATGGGATGACACAAATGGACTCTAAGGGGCATCTGCATGCAACAGTAAGACAGGAAGGCTGAAGGAGACAAGGAAACAGGCCACTGATGGCTAAGTGAGAGAGTGCTGGGGTTTAACGTGGGAGAAGAGAGACATGCTGAAGAAACTTACTTTTTAAAGCTTAGGACTTGGTAGCTATATTCAAAAAAATGAGAATGGAGCCGCAGATGCTAAGCTATCTTCAAAGACAGTAGCATCTTGATAGAAATAAGGGAGTTGGGAGGGACAGATGATGAGCCCAATTTTGGCCACGTTGAACTTTAAGTAATGATTGAACAGTTGGAGATATGAAGACGGAACTCAGAATTAGAGCGTCAAGCTGGAAGTGCATTTGTGTCAGCGGCAAAATGTCAACTGCTGAGATCATTAGCATGCATGAACTCTTAGGTAGAGAAATAGCAACAAGGAAAATCACAGGCACGGGACTGCAAAGGGGGAAAGACTGGAAATACGCATGTATGTGTATATGCGGATTATTAGCAGGAAATACACCAATTTTAGTCTAACAACACTGATGGGAAACTGTGGGGTAGTACCTGCTTATTAAGATGTGCAATCTCTGCCAATGGGCATCACTATACGTGGGGCTGCAGTGCCCATGTCTTCTACGTGACCCTGTGGCTATTAGTTAAGGGCATGTAAGTCTGACACAAGCAAACCTAGTCCCCTACCTCTTTCTCCTGCATTTAATAATTACAATGAAAAGACATTACAATTTCATGTCCCACCAAAAACTATGCCCTAAGGAAAACTCAACCAACTCTTTTTCTAGAATTACTGACACTTTGCTTCAAAAGCTTAAGGTCCTTAGGATCAGTGTTTACTGCTGCAAACAAAAAACACCTATCACGAATGCTGAATGATTGCTGTTAGTGTTTCCCAAACTTTGATGCAAATATCAATCACACAGGAATTTTGTTAAATGTTGTGCTGGGTAATTTTATGTCAACTTGACATAAGCTAAAAGCATCAGAAAGCAGGGAAGCTCAATTGAGAAAATGCTTTCATAAGACTGGGCTGCAGGCAAGCCTGTAGGGCATTTTCTTAATCAAAGATTTATGACAGAGGAGGCTGGAGTCAGCCCGTTGCAGGCTGGTGATCCTGGGTTTAATAAGAAAACAGGCTGAACAAGCCAGGGAGAGCAAGCCAGTAAGCAGCACGTCTCCATGGTCTCTGCATCAGCTCCTGCCTCTAGGTTCCAGCCTGTTTGAGTTCCTGTCCTGACTTCCTCCAATGATAGGCTACAACTTGGAAGTGTAAGTCAAATAAACTCTTTCCTCCCCAACTTGCCTTTTGGTCCTAGTGTTTCTTCGCAGCAATAGAAACCCTATGACAGTGTAGATTCAAATTCATCAAGTACTGGCAGGAACACGGCCCACACACTCACCTCACAACTGTCGTTTTGTTCCTTTAACTAGCTCTCAGCCGATGCCACTGGGGCTGTTCAGAGGACAAAGCCCCCCATACCTCCATCCCAGAGCACAGAGGATGACTCTGTAGCTGAAGAGATTCCGAAGGAAGGCAAGTGAACTCACAAACTCAAGCCAGCATGGCAACACTGCGGGACTCTGTCTCAGAGACAAAAACAATAGTTGTAAAAAAAAAAAGGTTGTGGACCAGAAGTTTCCTGTGTAACTTCACAAACAAGAGGGATGAGGGTGAAAAGGACAGACTAAAGAAGACGCCTGAGGCTCAAGAAGAGGTGACAGGAAGCTAAGAGGCATGGGGGCTCAGAGGCGTGACACAGATAAAAAAAAAAAAAGTCTATTCCAGCCCAGCTTTGCAGGAAGCATGAGAGACCCAGGAAAGCCAGACACCCCTGGAGACAACAGACTGGTGGCCTTAGAGACATCAGAAGCAGCTACATCCCTTCTGTTGCCCTTACTTAAGTCTTGCCAGCCTAAGAGACAGGCTCTATAAGAATGTCATGAACGCTAATGTCCCAGACAACCAAGCTTATATAGGTGTGTGTGCCTCAGTCCAGGGAGACTGCTAAGCGACTATACTGAGAGAGTGGGCAGTCAGACATGCCTGAGAAACATTTCCCAATCCCTACATGTTGGTCAGCCTACCTACCAAACACTTTCTGCCGTTGACCTCCTTTCATTCATGAGGAACTACAGATGCTCCAACATTTTACATATTAATTTGCCCTACTGCAAATGCAGCAATGACTTTAGGAGTGAGACATATTCATTTGTACATTATAGATGAATCATTGTTTATGACATATTTCAGGATCATGTTTTCTCATCTGTAAAATGACTGGACAACTCTCAGTTAAAATTGTAGATAAATGTTGCCACCACCAAAAGGCAGGATCCCATGAAGGTGTCTGCACATGAGAGCTTATAAATGCTACCTTGGGGCTTTTAAAACAATCGTGGATAAACTGCCTTACCCAATAACTCATTCCGTATTCTCCCATGACTTCACTATAGCCAAAGACAGCAATACCGTCAACATAACCTTGCAGTCACTTATCTGTCTGGGTTTTCCTCCTGTGAACTCCATACAGAGATGATGCTGTTTCTCTTGCTCTTTCCCTGGAATAGATGACAGACAGTGTCCAAAAGCCTGGACTGAACTATAGACATTGCCAAAATTAGTTACAGAATGACACCACGACCCTTCGGCATTGCCTTTGGAGCGCTTTGCAGCTTTGGATGTCCTGAAAAGGCCATTTTGGATAAAAAGTAATCGTGAGGAGCATCATTAAGGTTAATCTTGAACCTTCTTGGATGGATGACAGCAGGAAACTGTGGGAAAGGCAATTATTTTAGGGTGAAGATAGCCTACCTTCTCACAATGCCCGGCGTCTAACAACAACCAGAGCTACATTCAGAAGCCTCGAAGCTACTCTTACACGGAGCAAGAACAACAGCTCACAGGAGTGTGGACAGTGAGGAAACAAACACTAGAGAGACCCCAAGAACCTCAAGGCGAATAGCACAGGCACCATTTAGGCTTGTGGTGGGACACAAGCTGAGTTAGAATAGCACCCTCCTCCTACCCCACACCCCCCCAAAAAAAAACTGCCTCAGAGGATCCAAGGGTCTTTTGAAAAATATGTTTGAAAACGTAAACAAGTTTCTTTTGTTACTGCTTCATCTACGCCACAGATAAAGACTGCGTTAAGAGTCCAACAGAAGAGCATTGTTAACGCAGCGAGGTGTACAGCGACACGCCCACATAGACACAAAACTGCTTTCATACTCATGGTAGGGGAAGACCAGGAAAATGTCCTAACTGGTCCAAAGAAAAGGAGAGCGCAAACTGTTCTGATCCATAATGAGTGAAAGAACTTCACACAGGGATAAAACCAAGTTGTCCACGTGGGAGAGAAGTTTATAAAGTCTCTGATGGGCCAAGCACAGGCGTACAGCTACCCTTTACCTGCAGTTTATACAAGGTTAATCACTCAAAATGACAGGCGAAGCTACGATCTTACCTCAAGTTTCCCTGACCCTCGGTGAGACCCCATCAGCTGTGCCTCAGCTGTGGCCGTTCCAGTCACACTCTGAGAAGTAAATTGCTGTGATCTTCTACCTGAGCGCTGCTCTCTGAGATGCTAGTACTCCACGGTGCTCATTAAAAAACAACCGCATTTTTATGTTAGCAATCTACGTGTAGCAAGGCTGATTTAATACTTTTAGAATTCCTAGGCACCTGCACTCTTTACCCCTGGGCAGAAACAGGACACAGGTTTTTCTATAAACCAAAACCAAATTATTTTACACCTCCTCCCCCTACCCCCGCAAAGAAATATGGACTTTGCTCAAAGAAACAGGTAAGTATTGAACTGAGACGCCTGGGTTCTGTGCTCTGAAATGGGAACACACTCTCAGACCTGAGGAGTCTGGAAACCTGGTGTTTCTTTGAGAGCAGTCCCTCTCTGGTGAGTCCTGTGTTTCCCAAAGGCTCTCAGTGGTTCTCTGAACTTTTCCTCACTTGCCCAGGGAACAGATGCAAAGTTGTGAGCTTGTGAATAAAGCCTTCCGTGCAGAGGCAGAAAGCAGTGAGTAGCTGAGCTTTTCTCCCCTCAGCCACCCTTGCCTGACACAAGAGGTGACCTCACCCCCTGGCTATCCTCCTCCTCGGGCACCACTGTGGTGGTCCTACTTCAGCAGGCTTTGTTCACCAATCTGAATTTGTTCTGACTGTGTATCTGCTCTCTCCACACTCCTACCCAGGCCACTCCTCTTCTCAGGAACTCTTCTGTTACCTATTTTCCTGTTCTCAACAGATGACAGCTTTATTCTAAATCTAAAGAGTCGTGTAATCCTGAGAAGCAGGCTGGGAGCTGGACTAGGAGCCCTCCTCACCCAGGAGGAGGGGCAGATCCTCCAAATGCTACCAAACGGTTGATTGGCGCATAAAAACCACGAATGTCTTCAGACCCTTGGTAAAATGTGTGATTTTTTTTCAATGAAAATTATTCCCTGGCAGGCCCAATGGAGAAGTTAGATAGCAAATGTACATGCAAACAGCTGAATGGGCTGCTCTGTTGTCCGGGGTCACTGTGCATTGTTCATTTCAATACTGGAGAATGTCTGTCAAATACAATAGTTTCGCTGTAGCTTGGTTGATGGTAAACTGTTCTGACAGTAAGTAGGCACCAGGTTCAGCAGCTTTGAAAAGAAAGTCCTAGTTTGTCTCAATAAAAACATGTCATCAGCATAGAGACAGGCACATATTCTATTTACTGAGCCTCGGAGCGTTCTTCTCGGTTTCTGTTTTTTGAATAGCAGTATCAAGTTCTATCTGCATTCCCTATGAAATCTAATTAGAATGTTCCATTTCTTATGATTGGAAGTAGAGTGTTGTCCTTACCATGAGAAACATATAATAAATACCAGGAGGACAGAATTAGATTTGTAGAGTCATTCAAAAAGCATTCACCAAGTAGTCTATCTATGAAGTGGAGATAGAAAGATGTAAGACAGTGTCTCTGTCGAGAAAGAACTTGAACGCAGTGGATATAAGCCCTGGCTGAAACCACAAATGTGCATGGTAACCTCTCCCAGTGCCAGCCCATGGCTGATGCTGTATTTCTGGTGTCTAGGACTCCTGGATTTTTAATAATTTGAATAGAAATGAAATTTTGGTAGTGAAATGACACACAGCTATATGGGAACTCTAGCAATTGATCTGACCAGAAAATCAAGAACTGGAGAGGTGTTTTCCCGGTTAAAAGCACATACATCCTTTGCAGAAAACCACAGTTCAAGTCCCAGCACCCATGTCGGGCACCTCACAAGAGCCTGTAGCTTTAGCTCCAGAAGCCTGTGGCTTCTTCCAGCACCTTAGGTGCTCTCAGGTGCACATACACATGCATGCACACGTGTGTGTGCACGCACGCACACACACACGCACGCATGCGCTTACTAATAATAAACCTAATATTTTTCAAATAAAAAATTGTCTTTTTGCTCTTGATCTGTTTTAGTTGAAACCAGTAATCCATGCTTTTTATTATTTAAAAGAAGCATTTCTGTTGAAAACAGGTCATATTTCTGTATTTTTCAAAACAAAAAACATTAACTTTCCCGTGAATGTCATTGGTCTTTTGAAACAATCAAGCTTAAAAGGAGTTCAGCTTAATTATCTACAATCTCTTTCAGTGTCACAATTATATATTCTCATCAAAGCTAGTCACAATAAAATCTGCCCAGTGATGAGCCTATGGAATAAGGCTTTTGTAAAAAGGGCTACGAAATCGCTCTCGAGCCTGACATATCAATTCCCATAATTCCTGACATTGTTAAAGACTCTTAGCAAAGATGAAACTTGTGTTCTCTACTTGGGCCATACTTCTCTTTGCAAAAACATTCATTTTCAACATTTTACGTAGGATGATGTCATACAGGAGAAGTCAGGTATAGAATGAGGTCTATCATTGGACAAGAAGGAAGGATGGACGGGAGAAAAGTTTTAGAGAGGAGGAGTCTGGAGCGAAAGAGGAAGCAGCCGAGAGAGCATGGAGAGAGATGTTAAGATTTCTCTTTGCGGGAAATGCAAATCAAAACAACCCTGAGATTTCACCTCACACCAGAGAGAATGGCTAAGATCAAAAACTCAGGTGACAGCAAATAAAGGCGAGGATGTGGAGAAAGAAGAACACTCCTCCATTGTTGGTGGGATTGCAGACTGGTACAACCATTCTGGAAATCAGTCTGGAGGTTCCTCAGAAAATTGGACATTGAACTGCCTGAGGATCCAGCTATACCTCTTTTGGGCATATACCCAAAAGATGCCCCAACATATAAAAAAGACACATGCTCCACTATGTTCATAGCAGCCTCATTTATAATAGCCAGAAGCTGGAAAGAACCCAGATGCCCTTCAACAGAGGAATGGATACAGAAAATGTGGTACATCTACACAATGGAATATTACTCAGCTATCAAAAACAATGACTTTATGAAATTCATATGCAAATGGTTGGAACTGGAAAACACACATGGTATTCTCTTATTGATAAGTGGCTATTAGCCCAAATGCTTGAATTACCCTAGATGCCTAGAACACATGAAACTCAAGACAGATGATCAAAATGTGAATGCTTCACTCCTTCTTTAAAAGGGGAAGAAGAATACCCTTGGCAGGGAATAGAGAGGCAAAGATTAAAACAGAGACAGAAGGAACACCCATTCAGACCCTGCCCCACATGTGTCCCATACATATACAGCCATCCAATTAGACAAGATGGATGAAGCAAAGAAGTGCAGGCAGACAGGAGCCGGATGTAGATCTCTCCTGAGAGACACAGCCAGAATACAGCAAATACATAGGCGAATGCCAGCAGCAAACCACTGAACTGAGAACAGGACCCCCGTTGAAGGAATCAGAGAAAGAACTGGAAGAGCTTGAAGGGGCTCGAGACCCCATATGTACAACAATGCCAAGCAACCAGAGCTTCCAGGGACTAAGCCACTACCTAAAGACTATACATGGACTGACCCTGGACTCTGACCTCATAGGTAGCAATGAATATCCTAGTAAGATCACCAGTGTAAGGGGAAGCCCTTGGTCCTGCTAAGACTGAACCCCCAGTGAACGTGATTGTTGGGGGGAGGGCGGCAATGGGGGTAGAATGGGGAGGGGAACACCCATAAAGAAGGGGAGGGGGAGGGGTTGGGGGATGTTGGCCCGTAAACCGGGAAAGGGAATAACACTCGAAATGTAAATAAGAAATACTCAAGTTAATAAAAAAAAAATCCAAAAAAAAGAAGCATTTCTTCGTTATCAATGGTTTTATTCCTAATAAAGAAAACGATAGTTAGACTATGTGTGCTCTTCATGTGGATGTATCTTTAATGCTATTCCGGAAAAGGAGTTTCCTGAAGAGTGGTGGACAGTAAAACACAACACTGATATGCAAAGCCCATGCTTACAAACCATGCAATTCAGTTATTAAGAAATTATACCATTTTGATTCCATGTGGGACCTAGGGAGCCATGGTTGTGAACAGGAGGAGGAAGTGGGCTAGTGTCTCATGGGCTTCACTGCTAAGCCAGACTTGCTCAGTTTCATTGCAGAACCTAAAGCCCTGAAAGTGGAGGGAATGAGACAGTACCAAATAAACACACCAGGATTTGTCCTTAGAGAGGTCCTTGGGTGTGGACACTGACTTGGTGGAGTGAGGATTTCAGTGCATATTAGAATTCTAGTCTTTCTTCCTGAGACAGAAACTCAGAGAAAAACAAGAAGAATGAGTGCTTCTCTGGAAAATGCTCCCCGTAGTGTGTTAGCATCAGGGATGTGGCTGTGGACCTCTCTCAGGAGGAACGGGAATGTCTAGACCGTGCTCAGAGGGCATTGTATGTGGAAGTGATGTTGGAGAATTACAGTCTATTCATTGTAGGACATTCCTTTGAGCTGAATGGTCAGTCTTCAGTGGCAGGCTCCTGAGAAGGAAAATCCAGAAGATCAGAATAAAGAAGACAAAAAAGAGATCAAGAGGTCTTACACATGGAGGCGTAATCAGGCAAAGATGGCATAATTCCTGAGGCAAGCTAAAGATGGAGACGAGTGCAGTTGCCCTCGCACCTCACGGCTCTGGGTGCCCCACACCAAGACTCAGCTGATGATTGGCCAAAGCCATGAAGGGCTCAATGCATGAGTAACAGACACTGCCACTGTGCTGGTGCCCGCTCTGACACGCTTGCAGCCACCCGAAGGAACCACCGGAAACCTAGCGCCAGCTAGAGCAGTGCCCTGTGGTGAGAAACTCAAACAATAGCATCAGAGCGAATGGTTGTATCTCTAGGAAATGAACCCTGGCACATCTGTAATTTCCATTTTCAGAACCTTTCGAAACTATTTGAAGATAGATTCAAGATGGCAGTGACTACCTATACCTCATAGGACAGGTACTAGGTCCCCCTGGATGCTTAGGCCAGCGGATCTGGCCCATAGCATAGACAGAGTCACCACTTGCTGTGCTCACCCTACTTACCGGCTATAGGCGCGCTGATTGTGCCTAGTGAGCTAGCCTTCACTGAAAGGAGAGAGATGTGTAGTGGCCTAGAGCTCTCCCTGCTCCTGCCTCCTGACACCCTGCCCAACCAAAAGATCACCCCCCACTCTCTACAACGGCAGGATACCTGAGACAAGTCTCAGGAATAACCCAGTGTCTGTGGTGCTTCAGAAACCAGAGACTTTGAACCAGACCATCATCACAATAAGTATTGGCATGAAAAACTATTTGAGAATATATATAATGAAACATTGCAGTTTGCAATGTCATTGCTATTCAAACACAGATAGAATGTTATACAAGAGCAAGTTACAGCAGGACTGTTGACTGTAAGTTCAAAGCAGAAGGTTTAGCTATCATTCATTCCATAAGCTAATTATAAGTTTAAAGCAATAGTTAAAGAAACACCCATCCCTTGTTCATGACTTTGCATACAGAGACCTGTGACCCCCCTTCCTGGACCTAACCTAGAGTGAGTGCTTTCTTTGATTATAAATTTTTTCCAAGCTTATTTTTCTTCCTAGTGCAGTTTACCTGCTTGTACCCCATGAAAGCTCATTTGAACTACTTTTCTAACCTATGCAGCCTTCACTATTCTACAAGGAGGATGCACATTCTACCTCTGATTCTAATTTCAAACAATCTCTTAACTAGCTTCTTAAAATTATTTGAACCAAATCAAGAATTCTATAAAAATCATTACCAAGAACTATAAAATCACCAATTCATCCAAACAGTATTGGTTCAATAAAGTTCATCCTTATGCTGATTTGTAGGTTATTTGCCCAACAGGCTGGGCTAATACCCAGGAATCAATGATAAGAGACTATAGGCAGAAAGGGTCTTTGTTGCCTAATCTCACCGTGTTGGAGAAATGAGAAGCACAGCAATGGCAAACATGATAAGGCACACCAGCAGCAAGAAGCAATCCTGGGATGAAACCCCTGGGGATGCGCCTCTCCTTGGCTCACTCAAGGCAGCCACACAAAGCAGTAGGCCATCTCCAGGAAGCTCACTCGTCTACTGCAGCTCCTCCTGCATGGCATCTGCCGTCTTCTCTTGGGCTGTTTCTACTCCGTTAGCATCTCTCCTCAGCAGGTATCCCAAGTTTCTGGCATCTCCTACATCTTGGGGTCTTCAAGGCAATCCAGGCTTCACCCACACAGCTTCACACACTGGGCTCTCTGGGCTTCCATGCAGGGACACCTCTGACACAAGCCTGGCCTCAGCTGCTTTCCTTAGTCGTGGAGAGAGATTCCATAACCCCTTTCTTCTATCCTTGACTCTAAAGCCAGAACTATGTGCCTGAAGGTGCCAGGTTCTACTGCTTGCTGGGGGCTGGAACATGGTCTCTTGTTCAATTACCCCTTCACTAGCTTTCTGTTTTCAATGATTTTCTTCACATCCTAGGTTTGCTTGTCCTGAAACTTGCTAGAGCAGGCGGGCCTTCGACTCAGACATCCCTTTCCCTCTATCTCTTGATACTAAAAGTGTGTACCGCGACCCCGGAACCTTAGCTCCATTGATTTAGTCCTTGAACTCAAGACTTAGCTCCATTCCACTTCTCAGTGCCCCTTTTCTCCTTGAACTGTACATTTTGTATTTTTCCTTGCTCATTTTGCTCCTTTTTATTACAGATCTTCATAAGAAGAAACACTAACAGCCACATGACAGAGTCAATATTAGGTAATTTCAAGATTTCTTCTGCCAACACAATTAATCCAAAACTTTTCACTTTAGCCTCAGGTAGACTTTTTTTTTTTTTTGGTTCTTTTTTTCGGAGCTGGGGACCGAACCCAGGGCCTTGCGCTTCCTAGGTAAGCGCTCTACCACTGAGCTAAATCCCCAGCCCCTCAGGTAGACTTTTTGACAAGGATAAGAAACAGCCACATTCTTTGCCAAAATATCACCAAAACCAGTCTCTAGGCCATATACAAAAATTCTACACTAAAACCTCTTGAGCCAGGCCCCACAGTTCAAATCACCCTCAGCCCCACCATCTTTCATGATCCTACTAATATGGCCCAGTAAACCCCACTTAAAGCATTCAACTGCTTTTCTAATCCAAAATCCCAAAGTCCACACTCCTCCGAACAAAAGCGTGTTCAGGCATCTCACAGCAATAGTCCAATCCCTGGTACCAACGTCTGTCTTAATTAGGGATTCTATTGCTGTGAAGAGACACCAGGACCATGGCAACTCTTATAAAGGAAAACATTTCATTGGGGCTGGCTTACAGTTCAGAGGTTTAATCCGTTGTCATCATGGTGGGAAGTATGCTGGCATGCAGGGCAGAGATGGTCTTGCCTCAAGGTTTCTGAGGTCAGGTGAAGATAGACTTTTTGTGGTCAAAATCTCTCCGAAGCAACCCCAAGAGACCACTGTGTGTGATACTGTAAGAGTGAAGTTGCATTGGAGACCCCAGGATGCTGGAGATACCATGAACATGAGACATCTGCCAAGGAAAACTACAGGCCATGGAGTTAGAGCTGGCCCAAAAGAAGAGATCCATGTGATGCAACAGAGCAGCCAGGGTAGAGACCCCAGACTTTTGGATCCAAGTGGTTCTAGCACAAGTCCCAGGTGCGGGACATGAAGCTAAGGATTTAGTGTTTCTCTTCTGGGTTTTGGTCTTGGTTTGTTCAGATCATTCCTTGCCATGTTCTGCTTTGCTATCTGCTATCCTTCTGAAATGAGAATATTTACTTTGCACTGCATCTTAAAAAGTAGGCTGTTCAGCTATGATGTTAGCAGGGCTCATAGCTAATTCTTTAAATGGTTAAATCCCTGAAGAGCCTTGGGAACTTTAAACTGTTGGAATTATTAAGGATTGTGGGGACTTCTGATGTTTGACTGAATGCATTTTGCATTATGACATGGCCATGAGTCTTTCAGAACAAAGGTTAGTGAGTTATGTCTTAAAAGTGACATGTTTGGGTGTCAAGTTGATAAGAGGTGGGCTTGTGATGTATTGCCATCCCAACAGGTTTCAGAATCACCCAGCAGATGAGCCTCTAAGCACAGCCTTAAGGAATTAGACTAGACTTGCTTCTGGCCTCTTGCCTCCACAGGGCTGTTTTGCAAAGTCTACAGACTATATTTTACACCTCAGAAGTCTTTCTTGAACAAGATAAAATACAAAATATCAACACAAGAGATTCAGATTTAAAAAAAAAACACTGTAAAGTCTTATTTATTAAGAGCTTCTCAACTAGTACACTGAAATTCAGCATTAGGATTCAGCAGCTGAGAGGGAGAGGTATAAGGATCTCTGAAGAGTTCAAGGCCAGCCTGTTCTACTTAGTGAGCTCCAAGCCATCAAAGGCTACATTTCAAGACCCAGTCAAACAGAATAAATTAACAAAGTAATAAACAAATAAAATAAAATAATCTAGCCTTATATTTGCCTCATTTTACCTCAGTCTCTGGCTTTGGCCAATTTTTTCTTTGTACCTAAGTTTCCTCATTCAAAACGTCATGCATTACTAGAAGGTGATGAAAACCAAGCCATTATTAGGTATGAGAATAACTGTTTATGTGTGATAAGGTCAACACAAGTAGCCATTGTTTCACATTTTCAAGCAATAATTTCCTCACGTCTAAAATGAAATTTAGATTGAATGATCGCCTGGGCTGGATGTGACGGTAAAGTCTAGTACCATGTTATCCTGAGACAGTGAGAATTGTGTTTGGGAGAGTGAGTAACAGAGGGAACAACACATGAATCACAAAGGAAGCGTCTCTAAGACATGTCTAATTCGACTTCTTCGGTGGAACAACAGAATTTCCGAGAAGCTTTTCTGTGGCGCAGATCTTCTCAGTCACCTACAGTCAGCTCAGCAACAAGGTCAGAGAGCTAATATAGTCAGAACCACAGCAAAGCAGGTATGGTGGCAGAGGGAATCAGAAAATAGTGTAGAAAAAAATGGTATTTTTCTCCATTCTGCTTTATTCGAGTCAATTTTAAAAGCCTTCATAGGAAACTTACAAATCGCATTTAATAATAAAATGTCAAAGTAGAAACAGCATTAGGCCACTCATCCGAGGGTAGTTAAAGCCTTCAGCTGCTGGTGTACTTGAAGTGTGTATGAATCATCTTAATGGCATATTTACTGAAGCACTTAATCAAGTACTTTGGGGTAAAGAGATCAAGTGTATCCCAGTGGAAGAGGAGAGGTCTAACTGAAAACAGGGCAGTGTCTCCCACAGGCTACCAGACGTCTTGTTAATAATCTCAACGTGTTAAACTCTAATTTGTCACCAAGCATTCTTAAGCTGAACCTCAGATGTGTCATCCATACCTGTCAATCCACACCTACAAAGAAAGCAGTGGGTTACCTTAACAAGCCGCTCATAAACCTGCCATGGTTGTTTTTCATGAGCTTTCTTTCTTTCACCCAAACCAATGGGGCCAAACATAAGGATCAACAGAATCACTATAACCTGAGTCCAGCTTCCATAGCTCTTCCCTCAATCCCTCCAGCCACATAGCTACTAGGTCTTGGCTGACAAACACATTCTTGCTTTATTCTCAGTTAAAGAAAGAGATTAAACAAATGTGTTTGAAGCAGAATTTCTACTGTTCTGTCTTTTTATGAAAGAGAAGAAAAATTAAAAATTTGAAGGACTCTGGATTAAGCCAAATTTTCAAGTGTCCTTCAAGGTGATTTTGTTTTTAACCGCCTCGACCCCAACACACACACACACACACACACACACACACACACACACACAGATCCTCTATGATATAATAAAAACAGAAGGTCCCTATTTCAACCTAACTCCTTCAGGATGGCATTTAAAAAATAGAAAAGCAAAAGGTGTCTGATACTCTGAGAAAGTCATAAACAAAAGAAGATTAAAAAATAATTTAGAATATTTTTAACCTGTCTCTGCAAGTGTAAATATTGTGCCAGCCTTCTAGTACTGTAACCCAGCTCCCTGGCTCACTGGGAGAGACCAGCACACTTGAGGTAGCTGAAGACAGTCAGGACAAAGGAAAGTAGGGGACATCGTTCTCTGCCATACAATAGGTGCCACTGTAGCCACCTCTGCAGGGGGACAACATATCTTCCTCTGCTGAGATAACCAACAACTGCAGATGCCCTCATGATGAAGTTGCTAATATGATGTGCCTTCCCTCAAAGTAACTTCTGTTGTAACCTAGGACCATAGCCGATCTAATGCCATCTAAGCCCCAGTATACCCTTGAAACCTGAGCCACAGACATCTCATGCTTTCGAGGTTTGAGACTCTCACTTGGTGGCCACAGTGCTCTACAGTCTTTAGAGCTGTCCCAGTGATAGCCTACAACCACCATGGGCCTTGAGGATAGATATTCTTTGTGTATGTCTGCTGTAGACTTCTACTCCACAGCTGCTCAAAAGACATCCAGTGCTAATATCTAAGCTATTTTCACAGCACTCCAGACCCTCAGAATTATTGAAGTCCATTCACACCTGCACCCCATCTGCTGACCCACAAGCAGCCACATCTTACACAACATAACCACTCAGGAGTACAGGTGCCAATGGCCCAGCTACAGGGTTACTGCCTTGGACCCCGTGTGTGGGGTTGAATAGGTGTGGCCCCCATAGATTCATGTGTTTGAATGCTTGACCATAGGAGTGGCACTATTAGGAGTTATGGCCTGTTGCAGGAAGTGGGTCACTGTGGGGATAGGCTCTGAGATCGCCTATGCTCCAGCTATGCCCAGTGTGCTGCCTATGGATGAAGATGTAGAACTCACAGCTCCTCTATTACCATGTCTACCACCACGCTTCTGGCCATGACGATAATGGATTAAACTTCTAAAACTGTAAGCCAGCCCCAATTAAGTGTTTTCTTTTATTAGAGTTGCCTTGGCCATGGTGTCTCTTCACAGCAATAAAATCCTAAGACAGCCTGGAACCTTGTTGCTGCCACATAGGCTCAAACTTCTTATTCTGTCTCTGCAGTCATTTCATTGATATCCTATACCACTCACATATACCACTTCACATATATCATATACCATATAAGTGTGCCCACAAAATCAGGCCTAGGACCTAAGTGGATTCTCTCAACTAGAATGTCCTCTGTGGAAGAATAAGAGGTCTTTCTTATCCCCAAATGCAAATGCCCTTCACTGAGGTAGCTACTCACACCCTCAAACACTAAGGATACTTGCTGCTTCTTTGTCCAACACTAAGCTCCACTGTCAGAGATGCACGAAAATTAGCATATTTCTCCATCACTGAAGCCAGAACTACCAAGTCTCACCCAAATCAGTAGCATGGTACTCAGCTGAGTGGGAAGGTGTCTCCCTTCCAAGACCAGTTCACCCATTTCACGCCCCGCGCCATGCAGTCGGCTGGTGAATAGAACTGCATCAAATGACTTTCCAAACTCCAGGGGACTGACACCCAGGACAGCCACCTACATGTTATTACCAAGTTACTGTGAAGATCTTGCCAGTGACTCCAGATTCTGCCTGTTAGTAAAGCTGTTTGTTAAGGGGAAGGCAGACTGAGTTGGGGTAAAGGAAGTGGTGCTGAGGCTGGTGTTAAAACATGGCGGGAGTTGACAGACACCGGATACCGAATAGCAGCATCTTCACTGAAGTCTGCCTGATTAAACCTGAATACCGGTGGGGGTGGGAAAACCTTTTGAACTTAGCCAAAGAGCTTTTCTGCAGCTATGGGAATGAGCAGGTGATCTCTGTTCTTGTACCTGTTGTGCTGAATGACACTTATTGACTTTACTGTGTTAAGTGACTTTTGTGTGTTGAAACATCCTTGAATCTGAGAAAAAAAATCAAAATATTTCCTAGTGTGTGATCGTAATGTGTTCATGGATTCTCAGTAGGAATTGTTTTGAGAATGTTGCATCTGTGTTCATCAGGGATATATCATCTATACTTTTCTTTCTGTCTTTCTTTCTTTTTTTTTCTTTTGTTATATTATTTTCCAGTTTGGGCATCCAGGTAATTACTGGTTTGTAAGATCTGAAACTATGAAACTGCTAAAAGAAAACAGACAAAATATTTTAAGATATTGGTGTAGATAATGACTTTCTTTAAAAAAAAAAAAAAGACTCCATGTGAGTTAGAGAAATGATTCAAGATTTAAAAGAAAGGGAAACCATTTTACTCCTTCCACCCAGCTATCCCAGAGAACAGAATGACCCTGGTGTCCAATAATGCTAACTCTGGATAACCATGCTGGTATAATTTAAATCTGGACCATCCTCAACTATCTCGGACAACATGCACAGTCCCCAGCTTGTGGCGATAAGTTATTTTTACTATTTTATTTATCTATTTTTTGAGACAGTGTCTCAGTATCCTAGTATTCCCTGGCTATCCTGGAATTCACTCTGTAGATCAGGCTGGCCTTGAACTCACAGAGATCTGCCTGCCCCTGATCCCCATATTCTGGGATTAAAGGTGTGTGCCACTATGCCAGGCTTTGTGAAAAGGCTGTGAAGCCTTTACAGGGTGAGGCCCAGTTGGAGGAGGTAAACTACGATAGCATGAGTCTTTCAGGGTGGCGCTGCTCTGTCTGCATTCTCTCTGCTCCAATATCTAGGATTTGTAAGACACCTCTGCCACATGCTGCCACCACATAGATGGCCGAGAGGGACATTATATTGAGAGAAGTAAGCCAGGCACAAAGAGAAAAACACAAGTAAAACAGCCAAACCCATTTTGCCGGTGTAAGACGAGGACAGAGGGTTTGTGGAGAGGCAGGTGTTAGTTAATGAACACAAAGCTTTGGACAAACTGGAAGGATAAACTCTAGACTTACACTGAGGGTAAGACTGTTGATAACAAAGCTATTTAGTACTTAAAATCAGAGAGTCGATTTTAAATGATCTCCCCACAATAAGAACCATAGCCATGGGAACTGACACATGCTAATTAAAATCCTTCATATCCAAACATACATGTAGGAAAAGATTGCAATGCAAACAACTATAAAACTAAACTATTGCAATTCATAAAAAATTAAAATACAGCATCTATTTGACAATTTACTTTGCCAAACAAATATTAAAACTATAATGTATTCAGATTTATTGCTGGAAATAGCATACAGATGTAATTATCATTATTTTGGTTCAAACAACAGAGATTAATTTTCTGGAGTTATATTTACAAACATTAAATTTCCTAATTGTTGGCACGTGAAAACAAAATACAGAATAAAAGTTAGCTGTTCATTCTGGCTGGGTCCACGGTCGATGGCTTGGAGACAGGTCCAGTCCATAATTGCAAAGCCAGGCAAAGGAGAGGCAGTACTGGCAGCCTTCAGTTATTCTAGGAATCTGAAGTTTTAGCCGAGATGCACAGACAACTGGACATCCTTTCCACTGAGCAGTTAGTTCACTCTCATACTGTGGTGCAGAGCTAAGCCCGTGATTTCTAAATTCTACCAAGTTGTTTTTTGTTTTGTTATTGATGACGATGTTGTTGTTTAATTGCAATCACGGATATCTTTAAGGATTAATCCAAATGAAACACAGTTTATCACAGAATCACTCCTAAAAGAACCTCCATTCACATCTACTCCAAACCAGTTTCAGCCAGCTTACCCAAGGTTCTTTTCCCTCTGGTTTCTGAGAGCAATTTTTTACTTCTAATACTTCACCTTTAAAAATACCTGATAGACTCTTAAAGATCGGCAAAGGCAGAAGCAGTGTTTCATAACTAGCATTTTATTGTTGTTAGAAAAATTCCAAGATCATTTTTCACTACTATGCTTTAAGCCCATTTGGGAAGAGCAGTTGGTGCTGGAATTTTTTTATTTAGCTTTTCTCAAGACTACCTGCCACTCATTAAAATTATGTCCCCAGCTGGGCCCACAGTTAATTAACTGTTCTTTGCAAAATCCACCTGTTAGGGTTCAATATAAAACACCTTTTATTTCCCTTTCTGCTTGTGACCTAAATTATTTGGTGTCTCTGCTAAGGCGGACACCAAATCTTGACCTAAGTCTCATAAAAATAAACACATCAGTGTGAGAGTTCACAACCTTTAGAAACGGCCATGGCCTATTTGGGGGCTGCAGAGCTCTGGAATCACAGAGTATATATAAAGCGCGCCAAAGTCCCGGGAGGAAATTATTTGAAGTGCACACAGCCCAGAGAGCCACTACAAATGACGGTGGTGTTTAATTAAATTTTATAATTAAGAATCCGACTGGATGTCATGATGAAACGTTCTCTGCAGCAAAAACGTAAGTGTTTTCTTAGAGAGGAGGAATTCACCTCCCTCCTACACACGTTGCTCCTTCACTCCTCCAGACCCAAAAACATGCTGACGGAGAGAGAAGCAGTTTAATAAGCCTCAGTTCTTACAATCGATTATAGTTTGAATGGTCCTAAACAAGTTTCCAAGAGGTCATATCGCATATATAAAAGCCAGTAGTCCAAATGACAATTGATTCTTTTTTTCATTACCATTTAGTTAAGGAACACAGTAAAATATGAAAATAACACCGGGAACAAAAGTTCCCAGGTCATTTACCACCTGCACTCAGCCTCACCATTCCTCAAAGACGATATTTGCCCTGATAGAGACCCGGATAGGCCTGCTTTGCACCCTTAAAAGGGAAGAGGCATGAAGAGTCCAGAAGGCACTTGGCAAAGTACACATCTAGAGAGTGGGGTGCGTTTTCAAAGAAATTTGTATCAGATGCTTTTCAGAATAACCTCCGTAAAAATTTCTAGCTCGTACCAGAGACGTAAGAAGATAAAGAGGTATCCGCGGCAGAATAAGAAATCAGGAAGCTCCAAGTGAGACGTCGAGCAGAGCAGGAGGAAAACTGCCCCATTTCTAAGACGGTCTAGAAAAAAGAGAGAGAGAGAGAGAGACTCACCGTTTCCGTAAGATTCAACTTTAAATTTAATTATTGGTTTTAAAACTAAAAAGCAGATAAATACTCACGCAGCAGGCTAATCATTGGCCACCCTGGGGCACTTGTCCTCAGACTGGCTTCCTCTTGCTTCTTTATGATCTTTCGGACACCTGTGAAATCCTGAAGGAGGGAAAAGAAAACATCTGCTCACACACTCGCCTGTGGGTGAGTCAGGGGTCAGCTTTATTGCTAAGGGTGGGGTCACAGTGGGACTCAGAGTGTGCCTAGACAAGGGAACCCTGGATATGTGAAGATCAATCTAACTGACACGCTATTAACTCATTTGCGGTTTACTGCTTACGTAATAGAGCACCTCTGTATATCTAAGTGCTTCTTTGAGGCCCAAATTACTTCAACAAGGCTGAGACAATTAAACAGCGGCATCAGTAGGAAGTAGAAACAGGAGCTCAAGATGAAGTTTGGAGAGAACTTTTAATTTCTCTGAGAAATACTGGGGAAAGGTGGTCCCTAGAGCTGAGCGTTTGGGTTAAAACACATTGACTTAATTTAAATAAAATTTCTATTGAGCTGTAAAGTTATGAAGCAGTCGTGCTTCTCATTTGCTAAGAAGTCAGAGAGGAAAGTGAAACTGAGTGCGTTTCTCCACATTGGATTCTTCCTTCTTCCCATCCCTCTGTCTGTCCCTCCATCCCTCTTTCTTTACTCTCGACAACTAGGTGGGAAAGAGTGTGCCCTGCTAACATTCCCTATCTCTTGGTTTTCATGTCCCCACCTTGTACTCCCTCCCCTCACAGTAGTGATGGAGAATGAAGGTTTTATTGATTGGGTCAAAGGTGAGGATCCCAAGACAAAGATATTCTAATAGTCTTTGGCATGACAGAAACCATAAACCCACATACCTAACTTATCCACACATGCCATCAGCATCAGTAGACATTCTACACGGTAGCCTCAGGCTCTGACGCCATAGTCTGCCTTCAAAGCACTGCTCTGGCCTGACGATGCGGCTTGCTTTTGCTTTAATGCCCCTTGATTCCTTATATTTTTGCCATATATTTTGCCATATATATATATATATACATATATATATACATATATATATAAGATAGGTTTGGCTAAATATTTTATTTTAAATATTTCAATATAGCGAATTAAATCTTTGATGCCTAGGAATATTAAACTATTGTCATATGGTGTTTAACTGTTAATGAGATAGAGACATAGACAGATGGTGACAAAGTGACACTAGATAAAAGATAAATGTCAGACATGGTAGCACTTTAATCCTGACACTCGAGAGCCTGGGATTCTTCTGCAGCACCTGTTCAAGGTCAGTCTCGGCTACAGAATGAAGGGCCTCCAAGGATGAGATGCGTGGACGAACCAGAGAGCAGGGGCAAGCAGGCAGGAAGCAAAGCTTCCTTCTGTGCGGCCATCAGAGGGTACTGCCCAAATTTAGGGTGGGTCTTCCTGTTTCCCATAATCTCCCATAGGAGTGCCCCCCGCACCTTGGGTCTTCATTGATTCCAGATGTGGTTGACCCAAATCAGTTATTTCTTTCTTTTCTCCATATCAAAAAGAGGATAATGATCAAGCCTACATTACAGGAATGTTGTAAGGATGAAGTTGGGTACTGTATTTATCAAATGGCGGCACAAAGGAAGCAGTCAATAAATATGAACCAGTTTCAAAGTAGAAACACGAAAAACAGTCTATGCAGGGAACCAGGACAAGTACCAGCTAGAAGGACCCAGGCCCGGTAAATGACAGCCCATCCTTCCCCTCCTACCTTCCAGTGTTAAAAGACACAAGTGGAACAAAATCTCTGGGCTGCAACTTTTATTTAACACAGACGAGGAGAACGGGCCAGAGTGTCCTTGTAGAAATGCTGAGAGAAACGTTTTTCCAAAAGAGGATGGGTCAAATCCAACCTGCCTGCTGCTCATGATGCCAGGTCTCTGTAACGTAACATTATACTCACTGGTGTGGGCTTGTCTCTGTAACATGGCTGCATACAGACTACGAGTGTGGGCTTGTCTCTGTAACATAACATTATACTCACTGGCGTGGGCTTGTCTCTGCTAGCATGACAGCATACAGACTACGAGTGTGGGCTTGTCTCTGCTAGCATGACAGCATACAGACTACGAGTGTGAGCTTGTCTCTGTAACAAAGCCGTATACAGACTATGAGCGTGGGCTTGTCTCTGCTAACATGGCTGCATACTCACTGGCTATGCTTGACTTTGTGGTAATTCACGATGCTGCCAATAGCACAGGGAAACAATCTCACACAGAAATAACAAAATCTAGGGCAGTAAAGTGAAGACTGTGAAAACCTGGGACCTGGGTTCAGATTCCCAGCATCCTGTAAAAGGCAGCAACAGCTGTGCGTAACTGCAATCCCAGAAATGGGGGGGTCTCATAAAATAAGGTGGAAGCCATCCAACACTGACCTCCAGCTTCCATGCATGCATGCTCAACCACACGTGCATGTACACGTTCTTGAACACACACACACGCGCACACACACACACACAGAGTCACACACAGAGTCACACACAAGTAAACAAATGATAACACAAAACTATGTTCATTTTATAAATACATGTGACATATATGTCCCATGCACACACATGAACAAAGAAGGTAGTGCTGGATACATGTCTGAGCAGGTAAGAGCATTGACTATTCTTGAAGTGTACCTCAGTTTGAGTCCCAGCAACCACTTGGTAACTCACAACCATCCAGTTCCAGGGGATCTGATGCCCTCTCCTGGGCTCCTTGGGCACTCCATGTAAGTGGTTTATATATACACATACGGGCAACCACGCATATACAAACGTCAAATCTTTTCTTTTAAAGACAGTTGCTAGGTCAGGCATAATAGCATTTGCCTTTCATCCCAACACTTGGGCAGGAAATGCAGAGGGAGCTCTGTGGTTTCGAGACAAAACCTGGTTGACAAGAGTGAGTCCCAAGCCAGGGATGATGGGACCCTGCCTCAGAAGAAGAAAAGTGTTATTTTACTTGACAGGCGACACGTGAGAAACACCACGGCGTGCTTGGTGGTGGTAATTTCTGTAATGACGATTTGGATGGTGAAGTATTTGGGGCATTTTTTGAATGTAGAGCACACAGCGTACCCATGAGCATACCATACTTAGAAAGTAAAACACCGTGAGCATAACTGGAGCTTCCCTAATGAGCTCGTTTCTCCACTTCCTTGCCTGGGACCCCTAGGTAATCACTACACTGAATTTCATTTTATTTATTCACGTGGGATGCATTCTTCAAGGTTATTTTCTCAAGTTAAAAGGGCCAGGCTTCTATCAATCTCCAGAGTTAATTATTCCCTTTGTGCCTCTGTGTAGAATTTATGATGTGATGAGGTTTAATGGTATCAGAACTAAGTACACGGTTTTTATTAAATCAAAAGAAGGGGAAAATACTATTTTAAGGCCATATAGCAACTACAAAATCTAATGTTCTTTTAAAAAGTTAAGAGAGGATATTTAAAAACATGTTAGGAAAAACTTTTAGAGATGTAGGAAGAATTCAAAATTTGGCTCCCAACAATACGAAAGGTCCATTAAAACCCTCCAGGTAATCTCTTGAGATGCTGAGGGGAAATTGCACAAATGCTAAAAACACACAGCCGAAGGCCTATAAAAATTATTCAGATGCCAGGACTAATGAAGGAACTGATGGTGGGCAGTATGGGAGGCTGCCCCTGCGTTACTTCACGGTGGGCATGAATAGCAGTCATGAGATGACTTTGGTTTCAAAGGCAACACACAGGCTTGAGGGCATCCCGCTCCTGCAAGGAGGTGAGTCAAATCTAAGACCCCAGCATAAAGCTAGAAGAGTGAATTCTCAACTAGGGCCAAATGTTCAGCAACATAAGATAAAAAAAAAATAGACAGATTAAAAAGAAAGATAGAGGGGTTGGGGATTTAGCTCAGTGGTAGAGCGCTTGCCTAGGAAGCGCAAGGCCCTGGGTTCAGTCCCCAGCTCCGAAAAATAGAACCAAAAAAAAAAGAAAGATAGAGTCGGTTGCCTATGCATGGATGCTAGAATAAATTGCTCGGGAATACAGAGTATGGGTGTAGACAGTGCACTGGACTGAGTCTGCATCAAGTGAGGTCTAAGAAGACAAGCCAAAGAAACATAAAAGAATCTAGGGAGCCCCGAAGAGTGTACATAGAGATAAATTCAGAGCTACTCTGGAATTCTCTTCTTAGGCTGTGTATCTTTGTGTTAGCAGGCATGCATGCGGAGATCAGAGGACAAGTTTATGGAGCTGACTATCTCCTTCCACCTTGAAATGGGTTCGAGGTATTGAATTTAGATCATCAAGTTTACATGGTAAGCCTGCCGAGCCATCTTGACATCCCTGGAAGAACATTCTTAAACAGGGCCGCTACAAATTGCACAGACAGCCTTGCTGAATGCAAGCTCAGAACCCATAGTAAAGGGACACCACAGCCAAAACCAGCAGACTGAAGCACACATAATAAAAATGTCTGATGAATATTAGCAATAATTATGATGGAAAGAATTATCACATATTTAACTAATTAGTCTAAAATCCCCCAAAGATTTTAAGTAACTACTATAAATTCTGTATTCCTTAACATTTACAGAAAGGAAAAATGAACAAACAGCTATTAGGGAAAGATAAATAATCCCACACAGGGGAAAGATCGGGAATAGGAAACATTGGATTGCTTGTAGCAGTTTACATCAGCACCGTGTAATAATATTGAAGTGTGAGTATAGTTAACGGCAATTACATGAGAATTCCTCTACTGCCAATCATGTAAAATGAGAATTATTCCTCAACAATGCCTGTGAAAAAGCAAACTCTAGCACTACAGAATCCAGAGCCGTGGCTCTCAACCTGTGGGTTGCACACCCCTTTGGCAAACGATACGTAACGGAAGCAGAATTGCAGTTATGAAGTAGCAATGAAATAATTTTATGGTTGGGGTCACCACAGCATGAAGAACTGCATGAAAGGGTCACAGCAGAGGAAGACTGAGAACTACTGCTCTAGAGGGTGCAATCTACTTATTAAAGATGCCAGCAGAGTTTGAAAGCTAAAGGTAGTGAGAGGTGGGAAGAAATAATATTATATCTTGAAGTTTCCCTATTCTTACGTACGATGTCTTATAGATTAATAACCTAAAGACTCTCTATTACTGATTACTTGATTTATCCTTAGTCTTTTATACAGTATCTTACACCTGTATAAAGATGTCAACATATTACTCCTCTGATTATCTTTTTTATTTGTTTTGTTGAAACGAGGTTATGCTGTAGAGCCAAGATTGGCCTCAAGGGGATATGGAGACAAAGTTTGGAGCAGAGACTGAAGGAATGGCCATTCAGAGCCTGCCCCATCTGGGCATCCAGCCCATATATATATACAGCCACCAAAACTAGACAATATTGATGAAGCCAAGAAGTGTATGCTGACAGGAGCCTGTTAGAGCTGTCTCCTGAGAGGAGTGTGACAAATACAGAGGCAAATGCTAGCAGCAAACCATTGAACTGAGAAAAGGGTCCCCATTGGAGGAATTAGAGAAAGGTTGAAGGAGCTAAGGGGCTTGCAACACCATAAGAACAACAATATCAACCAACCAGAGCTCCCAGGGACTAAACCACTACCAAAGAGTACACATGGACAGGCCCATGGCTCCAGTTGCATATGTAGCAGAGGATGGCCTTGTTGGTCACCAATGGGAGGAGAAACTCTTGGTCCTGCCAAAGCTGGACCCCCCAATGTAGGGGAATGTCAGGGTGGGGATGTGGGAATGGGAGGTGGTTGGGGAGGGGGAACACCCTTACAGAGGAAAAGAAGGGGTATAGGATAGGGGTCTTATGGACAGGAAATCGGGAAAGGGAATAACATTTGAAGATGTCAGCATATTACTGCTCTATCTTTTGGATTTGTTTTGTTGAAACAAGGTTATGCTATAGAGCCAAGATTGGCCTCAATCTTATCCTCCTGTCCCAGCCTTCGTCCAGCTTCTAGGTTTGTTTGCTGATCACGGCTACCCTAAACTTAAGGGATGTGCCCAGTCCCATGTAAGCTGTCAGTGCTTTCTCTTTTGTACAGAGCCATCCCTTGCTACTTCCAATGGCAAGTTCCTGTCTATCTCCTGATCGCATCATCGGGGGGCTTCCATTAGTCATCAAGGCTGTCCTTCCAAGCTTCCAGTGCATCAGTCTCTGTTGTCGTAGGTGCCATATTATTGTTGTAAGTGCAGAAGCTGTCTTCATTGCCTCTAGTGTGGTTTGCCCTAGGTTGCCCTGCTGGTTTGACAAGATAACACATGGATCTTGTAACTTTTCAAAAACTCTTCATTGGCCCCCCACAACCTACCTGACCCAGATACAATTTTGTCCTGATGTTAAGTCCTGCAGAGGTGTCCTTAACTCATCTCTCTCCTTCATGCTTAAATGGTTGACAATAGTTTGGGAAGCCATATGTCCCGAATAAGCCATGCAAACCTTTATTTCCCTGAGAGTCAGACTGAATAAGAACAAAACTATATATTGTTTAGAAAAGACAAAAGATATAAGGCTCAAATGTGTGGCAAGTAAAAAAAATGAGAAGAAACTTAACATTCAAACACTAGTCAAAAAGTTATGGTAGCTTTGCTAAGTCACACAAAGTTGATGTTTGTGGCAGAAAACACTATTGAACACAAATGATATGCTTCAAGAAGCCACTTAGTAAACAAAAGCTTTATTTTTTCTAATGTAATCCACCAGATAGACATAACAGATCCAAACATGTATGTGCTTACTGTGATAGCCTCACACATATGAAAACTGACATAATTAAAAGGGAAACCAGACAAGTCCTCAGTAGTGTGCAAGATTTTCACACAACTTACTTGTTAACTTGTTGGCGCCTGCGCCGCCAGTGTGTGAATATTGGGTGTAGGTCTGCGGGATTGAAAGAAAACACGTACACGGGTCACCCGTTTTCAGCCACAACCTCATTAACAGCATACTCCTTATTATCTGTATTTCCTCAAGACTTCTTATAGTTTGCATAATCCTCCAAAATGGAATCCACATTCTTCTTGGCAGGAAGATAAAAAGCTGCTTTTGTCTGGTGATCAAGTCCCAGTCATCCACAAGCCATGGTTTCAGCTCCTCAGGAATCTTCACTTTAACCTCAACTCTGTTCATGGATGTTTCTTCATTTTCAACGGTTGGATCTACCCGGGCCCTCTTCTTCCTAGGAGGCTGAGGTGTCTGTCTCACTGGTACTGTTTCCAGGTGTTTTCTAAACACCTTTTTTTTTGTTGTTTTCACTTCAACATTTTTCTGTTGCAGACCGGATGTCTTCTTCCCTGGAGCAGCCCCTCTCATCTTGCCCTCTGCGTGTTGCTCCTGATTGGCCTTTTTTTTTTTTTTTTTTGTTCTTTTTTTCGGAGCTGGGGACCGAACCCAGGGCCTTGTGCTTCCTAGGTAAGCGCTCTACCACTGAGCTAAATCCCCAGCCCCCTGATTGGCCTTTTGAAGTTCTCGCTGTTTCTGCAAATCGGTGTCCACGTATTTGAGTACTCTGCTTCCTGGCACCCATTCATCCCAATTTTTATTCCAACCACTGTAATGGATAAAATACTTCACTTGTTTGTCCTTTATGGCAACCTTTACACACTTTGCTTCATAAAGAAGAGGCCCATGAAAGCACAGCACTCGCTCGCCCTCCTGGAATTTAGGCTTCGGGTCCTGCTTGGGCACCATTTATAAATGATTCGCCATTTATAAGTATCTGATAGAACAGACAAAAAAAAATCAGCTGGACATAAAATACTAGACAATACTAAGACACCTGACCTAATTAACATACAATACACCTGGCCTGATTAATCTATATTGAACATTGTCCAAACCTACAAGGTAATCACCACAATAATTTGGTTGAGAATGTCTCCAAAATAGGGCTGAGGAGATGGTTCAGTGGATAAGATCATAGGAAACCAGGTGCTGCCAAATGTTCCTGTAAACCTAACATTATGGGGGACAGAGACAGCCGGCCACCCTGAGTCTGCTGGCCACCAGCAGTCTAGCTCTAGATCCAGTGGTAGACAGTGTCTCAAAAAACAAAGTGGAGGGAATAGAACAGGATGACTAATGTCCCTCACTGGCCTTGACATTCATGCAGCCCATACCCACACAAGTACACACACACACACACACACACACACACACACACACAATAGATGATAGATAGATAGATAGATAGATAGATAGATAGATAGATAGATAGATAGATAGATAGATAGATAGACAAATTGATTTTTAGGTTAAAAAAGGCATGACTTCAAAAGACCTCAATGACAGTCATTCAAATAGTGGGTTCTTCAAAGTTTTCCCACTGAGATTAGGAACAAGAATGGCTTCTCCCCGTAGTCTAGGGCATCCGGCACCAGACTGAAGAACCTACTAAATACAATAAAGAACTAAAAGAAACAAAAGGGATAAGAAAGAAACAGAATGCCCACAAGTGTGTCGGTGCTGAGAATACAAGAAGACTGAACTACTCTGATGATGGGGTGACTTAGAAAGTCTGTGATAGTGATCTATAGAGTCAAAAAGACAATTTTATTTCAACTTACCGAGCTTTTGAAAGTTCTGCTCGTAGTGGAAACTAAGTAGCCAACTCCTAAAACAAGTCTATAAATCACATAGATGATACATCCTGAGCCATAAAACTTCACATTAACAATTCCAACACTCACAATTCAAGCACTTATTTTTCTTTGAAGGAAGGAAAAGATTCGCTCAAAAGTCCTCCATAAATGATGTACAGAATCAAAGCTCTCAGTGTTTGTATCTGCTGAAAAGCTGACATTAAGATGCTCAGAGTTACGAAGAAAGTCAGGAATCGCTGGAACATTGCTTACAAAACGAGCAAGGCAGGAAACTATGACCTACCTCGCACGTAAATGTATTCCCAAGGGGCAGCATTTCAGTCAGGACATAAGGACAGAGCAACCTAATGCCGTGGGATACTCACACAAGTACGTACACTGTCCACAGGTATTTGATTTCAGATAACAGTGGCATTACAGAGCACAAGAAAATCATCTTCCTATCCCTGCACTGGAGTCAGTCAGAGCATTCAGCTGATGTAGGGCTTGCTGCTATGCCTGAGGGCCTAAGTTTGAGTCCCAGGATCCACAAGGTGTAAGAAGAGAAACAACCCCAGCAAGCAGTGCTCAGACCACTACACATACGCAGTGATATGTGTGAGTGTCCCACCACCACACATGCATGAACTCACACACATAGACATCCTGGATGAATAAGTATAATAAAAATTTAATTGCACTGAATGTTTTTAATTGCACTGGGTCAAATCATAAAATTCAGCCCCTATCAACATAGGTAGGATATAAACACATATCTGCTCAGCCACATAAAACCTTAAAAAGATTAATGGAGGGTATCTCCATGGTGTCTGGTTGGAAAGGATATCTTACATCACAAAAACAATTTCATTTTAAAAATACTGATTACACTACAAATAAGTCCATCAACTTGATAGCATATAACTAACATAAAAAATGATGTATGTTCAAGATATGCATGATATTTTATGTACATTTTTGAAACAATTACTACAATAAGCTAATTAACATATCCATTATCTGTGAGTATGTGTCCTTGAAATTCCTGTCAGTCTGAGCTTCCTCGTTCATACTGTATGCTAACATACCCGTTCATACACTTCCTCATACACATACACACTGACAAACTTGGCCAAGAACTACAGTAAGTGGGACGCAAGTTTTCACATTCCAATAGTACTGAGCTACGTATTCTGTATGTGGAAGAGTTACACATGGAGTAGGGGATAAGGGTAAGAGCATTTGCTCTACAAGCATGAGGATCTAAGTTCAAGTCCCCAGCATCCTTATAAAAAAACAACTGGGCCTGGCTACACATACTTGTACATCCAATACTGGAGGGCAGAGACAGGCACATCTGAAAGCTTGGAGAATAGCCAGCCTAGCCAAAACTGTGGACTTCGGAGTCATTGAGAGACCCTGTCTTGAGGCAAAAGGCATGGAATGATAGAGGAAAAACCTCACATCTTCCTCTGGGTTTTTCCTGAACACACACACGTGCACATGTTCACACACATATGCCACATACTATAGACATCATACAAACTTACGTAAAAACATTATACTTGCATTAAAATATCTATATTATATTCAAAAAGCATGTACAAATTGTTAATATTTCTCAAATCCCGAAGCTGTGCTTTCTCTAGAGCTTTGCTCATGCGTCAATGGACATCCTACAGAGAGGGCTGTGAGGGGAAAAAAAAAATCACACTTTCTCAAATCTTTCTGTCTTTAAAGAAAGCATTCTTATTCTGCATCCAGAAGGAAACAGACATAAATTGGACCCGAAGGAATCAAGTTGTGTTCCTACTCGAGACAGATTGTATTGTGTCATCCAACACGGTATCATCCAAAACCGAATATTTTTGTGATAACCTCCAGAGAGTCTTATTTGGAGCTGTGTATATTTTCTGACCGTCTTGCTGTTGTCTGAACATTTTATTTTTAAAAAATTCCACTTGGTATCCAAACCTCTGGGATGGAAAGGGGCCTGGAACCGTGGCTGAGAATCGGGTGGGTATTTCCATGACTCCACAGCGGCGTCCTCTGGGAGACACCCTTTGGAAGAACACGGACTCCCACCCACTTCATCATCCCTGGCAGCCCCTGGACGTTCTTCTCCAAGTCCACCATAGATAGCATATGCAAGGCAGATAGTAACTACACACTGATTTACATAAAGTCATTGCCTCAGACACAAACTTCTTGTCCCAGGGTCTCCTTCAGGCAGCCATTGTTGATGAGACTTTATGGATGTGGTTTCTCTGACATTTCTAGGAGGTAAAATCTTCTGTCTGCCCTCTCTACTCCTACAATCCCTGAGTTTTAAAAGCAGTTGTGTTGCAGATGGATCAGTTGGAATTGGGTACTACATGGTCACTTGTTCTCTACATTTTGATTGGTTGTGAGTTTTTTTGTAAGTATCTCCATCTGTTTTTAAGGAAGCATTTCTTTGATGAGGAGACCCATACTCATCTGTGGGCAGAAGAATAAATACTTAGAATGCAGTTAGAATTATGCTGGTTTTGTACACCGATGGTACTAGGTATTCCTCCAAGACTAATGACTTCACTAGTTCTGTAAAGTTAGCTATGTTTCAAGTGCTGGGTGTGATTCCCCCCATTTCAAGAGGAACTTAAGTCCGATCAGAGAGCTGTTGGTTACGTCAAAGACATATGTGCCATTTTTACACCTTTAGAGATGCTGTGCCATGCTGGCGATCATTTTAGTTCATAGGCATCATAGTTAGGTAGAACTACTGGTAACTTCACTCACTTGGAAGCTTGCATGGTGCCTTCTGATACCGTGGAGCTAGTTTTCAGGGAGGCAGATTTCAGATCAGAACCATCTCAACTCCTCTAGGCCCTAAGTCCAACGTATATAGGGTCATCAGTAATAAGATTTTACCTTCGACCTCTGGGAAGAAACCAAGGGCAGTGCCCATAGCCTGTGTCTGCGGAGTCTCTTGTACAAGGCTGACCAACAGTTCAAAGGGAGACTTTTCATGCCTACTGATGAGATTTTTGTTAGTTTGTGGTTCTTGGGGAGGGCACTGTCAGCCTAGATCTTTTTTTTTTCACTTAAAACTTCATTATATACTTATTTTTATATATTATATATAACTTTAGGTAGATATATGATTCCTAATGACGTCTCAGACATTTTTACTGCTATTTTGTCTTCCTCCCTCTTTCTTCTGTATTAATCTCCATCTTTTCCCCTGACTAAAGCCCCCCCTTTTGCTCTTTCCCCTCCAAAGCACTTGTGTCCTGCTAGTACCCCCTGCCCTGACCCCATGACTCCTTTTTACTTTTCTGGCTTCTACATTTATTCCAGGTCATATATATTCACAGCTGACAATCTGGGACTAGGGACTGAAGATGAGACAAGTTGCAATGTTTTTTTCTCTCTGGGTCTGGGTTACATCATCCAGTATTTTTAGCTATTTTTAGTTCCATCCATTTACCTGAAATCTTCATGATGTTCATTTTTTACAGCAGTATAGTATTCCATAGTGTATCCATAGTACATGCTCATTGTCCATTCATTGGTTGGAAGGCATTTAGGTTGTTCTAACTATTGTGAATGGAGAGGCAGTGAACGTGGTTTAGCCAGTATCTGTGGAGCGGAATGTTGAGTCCTTTGGATATATGTCAAGAAGTGTTATAGCTGAGTCATGATAATTTTTTTTAAAGGTTCACTACATGATTTCCAAAGTGGCTGGATAAGTTTGCAATCCCACAACAGTGGATGAAGGTCCCCTCTTCCCAACACCCTCTCCAGCATTCTTTATTGTTTTGTTGATCTTTGCCATTCTGCTCAGGGTAGGATAAACTCTCAAAGTTGTTCTGGTTTGCATTTCCCTAATTTCTAGAGACAATAAATATACTTTTGAGATTTTTTTAACCATTTTTATTTCTTTTGCATACTCTGTTCATATTCAATATCCTTTTTTTTAGTAGGTTGTTTGGTTTTTTGAATATATGCTTTTTGAGTTCTCTATTAGTCTGAAAGAATAAAAAATACAGCCAAAAAAATCAGAAGTTTAGAAATGCTGTCTCACCCCTAAGAAGCCCTAAAAACCTCAAATTCCAGACCCTGCCCTCTACCTTTAAGTAGGTAAAAAGTCACATTTCTTGAGCCTGCTCTCTCAGGAACTAGATAAAAGGACTTAAGATAAGGCCCTTAGATATGCAATTCCCTACCCAGTAAAGATAACAGAAAGCTTCTCCCAGGAACTAGCTGACCATAAAGTTAGATTAAAATCTTAGAGAACAACCCTTGAGAAGCAGGAAGCTTCTCCTAGGAACCAGCAGACCATAAAGTTAAGCAATCTTGAGAGATAGGAAACTTCTCCTTGTGATTTTTCACGACACCATCCCTGCCAGCTTGGGTTGTGGCTTCTTCCTTTAAATACCCCTTCTCCCAGCTACTGGTCGTTGAACTCCTGTGTCCCTGCATGGGATACGAGTCTCGACCCCAGTGCACTGGTTCCTATCGATAAACCTCATGTGATTACAGCAACGATGGTCTTGTGTGAGTTCTTAAGGGATCGCGTCATCCCGAGACTTGAGTGAGAATCTCCCCACTCTGGGGGTCTTTCAAGTCTGGGATATTATTGAACCTTTGTCAGATGCATGATTGTCAATGATTCTCCCCCACTCTGTGAGTTTTCTCTTCTTTCAGTTGTCTCTTTAGCTATACAGAAGCTCTTAGGTTTATGAGGTAACATTTGTTGATTGTTGGCCTAAATTCCTGGGCAGATGGAGTCTTATTCAGAAAGCTGTTTCCTAGCCCCATGTCATGGAGACAACTCCCTCTTTCCTTCTAACTGTTCAGATTTCCCATTTAGGCCTGTGATCCATTTGGAGTTAGATTTTCTGACAGATACAGGTCTAGTTTCATTCTTCTACATGTGCACATCCAGGTTTCTCAGAAACATTGGTTACAGATGCTGTTTTTCTCCAGGATGTGTTCTTGGCATCTTTGTCAAACATTAAGTGGCTGCACTTTACAAACATGAATTACTCATGTTTGGGTCTTTGACTTTTGTTCCACTGGCTTATGTGTCTGATATGCCTGATTTGTGCCAGTGCCACTTGCTTTTTTTTTTTTTTTTTAACTATGGCTCTGTAACTGGGGTCTGGAATGGTAGTCTGAAGAATTTTTCAGGGCCTGCCTTATGAAACCTACTGCCCCTGGGCCTAAAACTAAAAGTACTTGGCCATAAACAATACTGAGTTTGTTTGTTTTTCATTTTGTTTCTCAGGAAGCAATGTGTTAATTCCCACATCCTGGGGATTATAATAAAAATTATAAAAGATGAATAAAATTAAAGTAATATACCCAGTAAAATGCTCAAATGATACCTAAACAATATGCCTGAACCAGGACAATACCAGTTCTGACTGTGCAGTGTGGGGTGGTCTGGAGCTCACTGTGTTGACCAGACTGGCCTTGAACTTGCAGAGATTTGCCTGCCTCTGCTTCTGAAGTGCTAGGACTGCAGGAGTACCCCATGCCCTGCTAGTAAACTTACATTTTAAATGAACAGTACAATCTCTTTCTGTTACAGAGACTGGTAAACACCCATGTGCTTATTAATACCTGGATGGCACGTCATCTGTTTAGCAAAGTTAACACGATTCTTCCGTTAAAAGCCGAAAAACAGCTGGCTGAATTCTACTTCAGCCTTCTGGACCCTTCTTTCCCTTCTTGGTAAGTGATCAGTATTTTGATACTGCTGTAGAAACAACAGGAAATGATCTGTTAGGAATCTGGATCTCCTGCTACAGATGAGTGCCAGGGTTAAAAGAAAAGAAAAAGAACCAGTCTACAAGACAGTCTGCAGAATTAGTTCTGAGACCACAGGGAGAGAACAACAACTTGTTCTCCACATTGGCAAAGCGAACGCACAGTAGAAGGTTTTACGGTAACTGTGAACCACCGTAGTGGGAGCTAAGGCTATAATCACAGTAATTTCTGAGTAAGACGGTGAAGGCTGCAGCTTGAATAAGAATCATGTTAAATAGCTTTTCTGTAAATAAAAATTTCCTCAGAAAATTTCACAAGTTTGTGTACTTGGAAAATAGTGAATTGGTTCCGCTCAGTGGAGAAGACACGCAGTAATAGTGAGGTAGCCATGGAATAAAGTGAGGGTACTTTGGAAAGTAGACTGCTTAACACCATTGAAGGAAAGTCTAACTTTTCAGTGATAGAGTTGTGAGAAATTATAACATTTTTATGTTTTACAATATGGTCTTCTGGTGAATGAGACTTTATAGAGTCTTCCTGTGAATGGAAAGCATCAAGATCATCTTTGAGGCCCTCGCTTTCACTATCTGTGTCCCTCAAGGTTTTGTGGGTGTGTTAGGGTTATCTAGAGTCACAGAACTTATGCAATGTCGCTATTGTAATGACTTACAGTCTGCGGTCCAACTAACCCAACAATGGGCAACTGTGAATGGGAAGTCCAAGGATCTAGTAGTTGCTCAGTCCCATGAGTCTAGTTGTTTCAATCCAGAAATGGAGGGCACACCTGTGTCTTCTAGCCTCAAATGATGGATCACAGGTGTGCCCTCCATTTCTGGATTATTGTTCACTCCAGATATAATCAAGTTGACAACCAAGAACGGCCATCACAACCCACCCCTTGTCAACTTGACACAAATCATATCTCATGTCCAAATGAAACAATAACCAGGTCATAAGTACACCTAACATGATGTAACTATCACTTATACAAAGCTTCTCATGACCACTGTGCCTCAAAATCTCCACATCAAAATGTGTGTCAGAAGCCTATGTCGTCCATCCTCAAGATCTGTCTCACAAGTGTGCCCTCCATTTCTGGATTGTAGTTCGTTCCAGATGTAGTCAAGTTGACAACCAGGAATAGTCATCAAAGTGGGCACAAATGAATGAATAAAAACCGAACCACCAAAATGGTAGACCAAGCTCGGGGATCTTGAAGGCTGGTAAACTGCAGAGAATGTTCCCAATACCATCTCCCTGAATCGCAACAAAAGTCAGGGATGTGGATGAAGGAAGATAATCTTGACCTAAAAGATTTAAGGCAAAAATGTCCATATACAACTAAACCATATAAATTATATCACCTAATACTTGAATGTAATATATTGAGATTTCTATTTTTAAAAGTGCTAAATTTAAAATTAATAAGGTAAAGCTCTGAAATAATAAAACAATTAGTTAACTTAAGTTTAGAGTGGTTACAATTTTCTAAAACACCAGACAGATGTTATTAAATAAGATATATGTACAAACATACACATATTTGATTTTGTACTTAAAATAGTACCCATGTGGCTAAGAGACCAGGAGGCATGGGATCTAAAATTACTTTTAAAAATTTGTGTTTTACTTGTCGAATGTTTTAAAACAAGAATAAATGTACCAAAATGTCTCTTAGTTCAGAATATGCAAAGCACATTTCCAATTAATTAGTCATAGAAAATCGATGATAGTCAAATTTCAAGAACAAATTTGACTTTATTTGTGATAGCCATTATCACAACATTTCTTCCCACACTCTGCCTCCTCCACAGTGTCTTCCTGGGCCTCACTCCTATCTTCCAGGGTGAACAGTCAACTTTTTTACAGTCTTTTTCATGAATCGGAGATCATACCATTTTCTGGATTCTGATTTGGCTGATTAGAAACCTGATGCTGTCCTTTAGCAAGAAGCTAGAGCAAAGTGCCCACCAGCTTCACCTTGGTTTTCTTATGTCAGATCTATGCATACAAAAGAACAGTCATGTCGACTTCCTTTCAGAGCTGTGTTCCTTGATAAATAAAATTTAAAATTCCACATTTTTAAAGTTTCTAATGATATTTCCTCAAACTCTATATTATATATGGAAATTACATATGAAATTTTAACCCTATAGCCGTAAATTGAAATTGTAAACAAATCAGCAACTCTTTTACCTTTCTTCTAACTGTTTAATGGCCCTTATACTTTTAGACCCTATATGTACTGGCTGGTTTTATGTGTCAACTTGGCTCAAGCTGGAGTTATCACAGAGAAAAGAGCCTCCCTTGAGGAAGTGCCTCTATAAGATCCAGCTGTAAGGCATTTTCTCAACTAGTGATCAAGCGGGGAGGAACCAGCCCTTTGTGGGTGGTGCTGTCCCTGGGCTGGTGGTCTTGGGTTCTATAAAAAGGCTGAGCAAGCCAGGGGCAACAAGCCAGTAAAAAACATCCCTCCATGGCCTCTGAATCAGCTCCTGCTTCCTACCCTGTATTCCTTTGGTGATGAACAGCAATGGAAATGTGTAAATATAAGCTGAATAAACCCTTTCGTCCCCAGCTTGCTTCTAGGTCATGATGTTTGTGCAGGAATAAAAACCCTGACTAAGACACTATACAATAAGAGGTATTACTCCATCTTTTAAGTGATTCCAAAAGTAGAATGAACAGTCTCCTCACAGATTTAGTAACATACAATTCACATATAGTAAAGTGCACAAGTGTTAACCATGTAACTTGATGTAACAGGCGAGCCCTTGTGAATTTCCACCCCACACCTAAGCAGTCCAGCTTCCTCCACCCATTCCCTGTGCTATAGTCATTGCTGTACTTTCTATTATCCCCGCTGTATCTTCTGAAACGTTATTATTTTAAAAGGTGGACTCATATGTACACACTCTCTTGAACGTCTCTGTTCACATAATTATTTTAAAAAGTGAACTTAGTGTTGCATATAGCCTACTCATTTTTACTGCCACATAGTTATTTATTAAATGAATAGACTGCAATTTCTCTTCAACTGGCTCACACTTTGAAGTACGGGACTGAACATACTTAATCCCCACATCTAAAATCTGGAACAATCTGAAATGTTTTGAGCATCCCACACCTGACTCATGCGATAGGCACAGTAAAAATTCTGCATTAAAATACCGTGTGAGGTATATAAAAAACAAATATTATGTTGAAAAATCTGGGTTCCAATTCTTTAAAATGTCTCATGGAAATGATCACACTTACCAAATTTATCAAAGACCACATAGTATCAAAATTATACCCTACGCCAAACTTCCAAACTATTTCTGGCCCAGCATCATGAATGACACAGAACCTGCATTAGAAACAAAGCTTCGACAGGGACCTAGGAACAGTCAGGGGTAGGACCCTTTGGGTTTCTCCCTGGGCCGAGAGCTGAAAGCCAGTCGCCAGGAGTGCCTACATACCTGAGAGCAGAGAGGTAAGACCAACTCTTTTTGCACCAAGCAACCCACCTGGAGGCTTCAGGTTACACAAACTCAGGAGCAGCTCTCTGTTCCCAGATCTGGCTGAAAGAAAGCAGGTCTACAGGAGTGCTGACACATAGGCCGACATGAGGATCAAGCCATGGTCAGAGACAGTAAGACAAGCTAACACCAGAGAAAACCTGATGGTGAGAGGAACCTAAGCAACAGAAACCAAGACTTCTTGGCATCATCAGAGACCAGTTCTCCCACCAAAGCAAATACTGGATATTCAAACACACTGGAAAAGCAAGATTTGTATTTAAAATCACATTTTATGATGATGATGATGTAGTACTTTAAAATGGACATAAATAACTCCTTTAGAGAAATACAGGACAATACAAATAAACAAGTAGAAACCGTTAAAGAGGAAACACAAAAATTCCTTCCAAAATTACAGGAAAATACAACCAAACAGGTGAAGGAATTGAACAAAACCATCCAGGATTTAAAAATGGAAATAGAAACAATAAAGAAAGCACAAAGGGAGACAACCCTGGAGATAGAAAGCCTAGGGAAGAGATCAGGAGTCATAGATGCAAGCATAACCAACAGAATATAAGAGATAGAAGAGAGAATCTCAGGGGCAGAAGATACCAGAGAAAACATCAACACAACCATCAAAGATAATGTAAAACCCATAAAGCTCCTAACCCAAAACATCCAGGAAATCCAGGACACAAGGAGAAAATCAAACCTATAATCAATCTATAACAGGTATAGAAGAGAGTGAAGACTCCCGACTTAACGGGCCAGCAAATATCTTTAACAAAATTATAAAGAAAACATCCCTAGCCTAAAGAAAGAGATGCCCATAAACACACAAGAAGCCTACAGAACTCCAAATAGTTTAGACCAGAAAAGAAATTCTTCTCCATCACATAATAGTCAAAACACCAAATGCACAAAAAAAGAAATATTAAAAGCAGTAAGGGAAAAAGGTCAAGTAACATATAAAGGCAGACCTATCAGAATTACACCAGACTTCTCACCAGAGACTATGAAAACTAGAAGATCCTGGGCAGATGTCATACAGACCCTAAGAGAAGACAAATGCCAGCCTAGGCTACTATACTCAGCAAACCTCTCCACTACCATAGATGGAGAAAGAAAGATATTCCACGACAAAATCAAATTTACACAATATCTTCCTACAAATCCAGCCTACAAAGGATAATAGATGGAAAACTCCAACACAAGGAGGGAAACTACACCCTAGAAAAAGAAAGAAAGTAATCTTCTTTCAACTAACACAAAAGATGACAGGCACATAAACATAATTCCACGTCTAACAACAAAAATAACAGGAAGCAACAATCACTATTTCTTAATAAATCTTTTTTTTTCCACGTGGAAGGTTTAATGAGAGAAGAGTAGAAGAGAAGAAAGGCAGCTGGCCATGGACACGTGGGGAGTTATGGGGGCAAGAACAGAAAAGAACAAAGAGCAAGAGGGGAAAGAGAGGATAAGAGAGCTCTTAATATCTCTTAACATCAACAGACTCAATTCTCCAATAAAAAGACATAGACTAACAGACTGGGTACATTTACAGGACCCAGCATTTTGCTGCCTACAGGAAACACACCTCAGAGACAAAGACAGACACTACCTCAGAGTAAAAGGCTAGAAAGCAACTTTACAAGCAAATGGTCCCAAGAAACAAGCTGGAGTAGCCATTTTAATATGGAATAAAATTGACTTTCAACCAAAAGTTATTAAAAAAGATATTATTAAAGGAAAAGTCCACCAAAATGAACTCTCAATCCTAAATATCTATGCTCGAAATGCAAGGGCATCTACATTCATAAAAGAAACCTTACTAACAGTAAAAGCACACATTGCACCTCACAGAATAATAGTAAGAGATTTCAAAACCCCACTCTTATCAATAGACAGATTGCGAAAACAGAAATTAAAGAGAGACATAGAGAAACTAACAGAAGGTGTGAACCAAATGGACTTAACAGATATTTATAGAATATTTCATCCTAAAACAAAAAAATATACCTCTTCTCAGCAACTCATGGAACCTTCTCCAAAATTGACCACATAATCAGTCACAAGACAGGCCTCAACAGATACAAGAAGATAGAAATAATTCCATGCATTCTATCAGATCACCACAGACTAAGGCAGGTCTTCAATAACAACAGAAACAACAGAAAGCCCACATACCCATGGAAGTTGAACAATGCTCTACTCAATGATAACTTGGTCAAGGAAGAAATAAAGAAAGAAATTAAAGACTATGTAGAATTTAATGAAAATGAAGGCACAACATACCCAAACTTATGGGACACAATGAAAGCAGTGCTAAGAGGAAAACTCATAGCTCTGGGTGCCTCCAAAAAGAAACAGGAGAGAGCATACATTAGCAGCTTGACAGCACACCTAAAATCTCTAGAACAAAAACAAGCAAATACACCCAAGAGGAGTAGACAGCAGGAAATAATCAAACTCAGGGCTGAAAGCAACCAAGAAAAAAAAAGAATTATATAAAGAATAAAACCAGGATCTGGTTCTTTGAGAAAATCAACAAGATAGATAGACCCTTATCCAGAATAAACATAGTGCACAGAGAGAGTATCCAAATTAACAAAATCAGAAATGAAAAGGAAGACATAACAGCAGAATCTGAGGAAATTAAAAAAATCATCAGATTCTACTACAAAAGCCTATACTCAACAAAACTGTCTGGAGGAAATGGACAATTTTCTAGACAAATATCAGGGACAAAAGTTAAAACAGGATTAGATAAGCCATCTAAACAACCCCATAACTCCTAAAGAAATAGAAAGAGTTATTAAAAGTCTCCCAACCAAAAAGAGCCCAGGACCAGATGGGTTTAGAGCAGAATTCTATGAGACTTTCATAGAAAACCTCATGCCAATACTGTCCAAACTATTCCTCAAAATAGAAACAGACTGAGCACTACCCAATTCCTTCTATGAAGCCACAATTACACTTATACCTAAACCACACAAAGACCCAACAAAGAAATGAAACTTCAGACCAATTTCTTTTATGAATATTGACTCAAAAATAATCAATAAAATTCTCGAAAACTGAATCCAAGAACACATCAAAATGATCATCCATCATGATCAAGTAGGCTTCATCCCAGGGATGCAGGGATGGTTCAATATATGGAAATCCTCCAATGTAATCCACTATATAAACAAACTCAAAGAAAAAAACTACATGATCATTTCATTAGATGCTGAGAAAGCATTTGACAAAATTGAACACCCCTTGTTGATAAAAGTCTTGGAATCAAAAAGATCAGGAATTCAAGTCCCATACCTAAACATAGTAAAAGAAATATATAGAAACCAGTAGCTAACATTAAAGTAAATAGAGAGAAACTTGAAGCAATCCCATGAAAATCAGGGACTAGAAAAGTCGGCCCATTCTCTCACTACATATTGAATATATTACTCAAAGTCCTAGCCAGAGCAATCAGACAACAAAAGGAGGTCAAAGGGATACAAATTGGAAAGGAAGAAGTCAAAATATCTCTATTTGCAGATGACATGATAGTGTACTTAAGTGACCCTAAAAGTTCCACCAGAGAACTACTAAGCCTGATAAACAACTTCAGCAAAGTGGCTGGGTATAAAATTAACTCAAACAAATCATTATCCTTCCTCTACTCAAAAGAAAAACAGGCTGAGAAAGAAATTAGGGAAACTACACCCTTCACAATAGTCTCAAATAACATAAAATACCTCGGTGTGACTCTAATCAACCAAGTGAAAGATCTGTATGACAAGAACTTCAAGTCTCTAAAGAAAAAAAATTGAGGAAGATCTCAGAAGATGGAAAGACCTCTCATGCTCATGAATTGCCAGAATTAATATTGTAAAGATGGCCATCTTGCCAAAAGCAATCTACAGATTCAATGCAATCCTCATCAAAATTCCTACTCGATTCTTCATAGAGTTAGAAAGAGCAATTTGCAAATTCTTTTGGAATAACATAAAACCCAGGATAGCAAAAACTATACTCAAGAGTAAAAGAACTTCTGGGGAATCACCCACCCTGACCTCAAGCAGTATTACAGAGCAATAGTGATTTAAAAAACTGTATGGTATTGGCACAGAGACAGGTAGTTAGATCAATGGAATAGAATTGAAGACACAGATATGAACCCACACACCTATCGTCACTTGATCTTTGACAAAGGAGCTAAAAGTATCCAATCGAAAAAGGGCATCATTTTCAACAAATGGTGCTGGTTCAACTGGAAGTCAGCATAAGGAAGAATGCAAATCAATCCATTCTTATCGCCCTGTACAAAACTTAAGTCCACATCAAACCAGATGCACTCAAGCTAATAGAGGAAAAAATAGGGAAGAGTCTTGATCCACATAGGCACAGGGGAAAATTTCCTGAACAAAACACCAATGGCTTATGCTCTAAGATCAAGAATCAACAAATGGGACCTCATAAAGCTGCAAAGCTTCTGTAAGGGAAAGGACACTGTCATTAGGACAAAATGGCAACCAACAGATTGGGAAAAGATCTTTATCAATCCTACATCCGATAGAGGGCTAATATCCAAAAGATACAAAGAACTCAAGAAGTTATACTGCACAGAGCCAAATAACTCTATTAAAAATGGGGTACATAGCTAAACAAAGAATTCTCAGCTGAGGAAAATTGAATGGCCGAGAAGTACCTAAAGAAATGTTCGACATCGTTAGTCAACAGGGAAATGCAAATCAAAACAACCCTGAGATTCCACCTCACACCAGTCAGAATGGCCAAGATCAAAAACTGAGGTGACAACAGATGCTGGCTTTGAAGGTAGAGAAAGAGGAACACTCATCCATTGTTGGTGGGATGGAAATTGTTACAACCACTTTGGAAATCAGTCTGGAGGTTCCTCAGAAATTTGGACATTGCACTACCTGAGAACCCAGCTATACCTCTCCTAGGATATATCGAAAAGATGCTCCAACATACAGCAAAGACACATGCTCCACTATGTTCATAGCAGCCTTATTTATAATAGCCAGAAGCTGTGAAGAACCCAGATGCCCTTCAACAGTTGAATGGATACAGAAAATGTGGTTCATCTACAAAATGGAATATTACTCAGCTATCAAAAACAATGACTTCATGAAATTCACAGGCAAATGAATTGAACTAGAAAATATCATCCTGAGTGAGGTAACCCAAGCACAGAAAAACACACTTGATATGCACTCACTGATAAATGGATATTAGCCCAAAAGCTCAAATTACCCCAGACCCCATTAAGCTCAAGAAGAAGAATGACCAAAGTGCGGATGCTTCATTCCTTCTTAAAAGGGGGGACAAAAAAGTCCATAGGAGGGGATATGGAGGCAAAGTTTGGAGCAGAGACTGAACATCCATCCAGAGTCTGCCCCACATGTGGCCCATACATATACAACCACCAAACTAGATAAGATGGATGAAGCGAAGAAGTGCATGCTGAGAGGAACTGGATATAGATCTCTCCTGAGAGGCACAATCAGAGCATGTCAAACACAGAGGCAGATGCTAGCAGCAAACCATTGAACTGAGAACGGGATCTCTGCTGGAGGCATTAAGAGAAAGAATTGAAAGCTGAAGGGACTTGCAACCCCATAAGAACAATAATGCCAACCAACCAGAGCTCCCAGGGACTAAACCACAACCCAAAGAGTAAATATGGACTGACTCATGGCTCCAGCTGCATATATAGCAGAGGATGGCCTTGTTGGACAATCAATGGAAGGAGAAACCCTTGGTCCTGCCAAGTCTGAACCTCCCAGTGTAGGGGAATGTCCAGGGCAGGGGTAGCTGGAATGGGGACAAATGGGGAGGGGAACACCCTATAGAAGAAGGGAAGGGGGATGGGATAGGGGCCTTATCTCCAGGAAAGGGAATAACATTTGAAATTTAAATTTAAAAAAATATCCAATAAAAGAAAAAAAAAAGAAACGTGTAACAGAAACATTCTAAATCAAGCCGTTTGTATTCAGGGTCTTACATTTCAATGTACAAGGTGCATGTAACAAATGAAAATGACTATATTAAAAAAAGAAACAAATCTTCGAAGAGCACGCCCACATGAATCCTCAAGACACACACTTTCTTCCCTTGGGAAAATCTCAGTACGTGGGAACAGAGTGGCTGGTCACAGATTCACTTGGTGAAATCTTTTGCTTGTTTTAAATCGCATTTGTTTTTTGTTTGTTTGTTTGTTTTTCTGTCGAGTTATAAGGATTTTTTAAAAAATATGTATTCTAGATGTAAATTTTTGTTAAGGGCTGGAGAGATGACTCAGTGGTTAAGAGCACTGGCTGCTCTTCCAGAGGTCCTGAGTTCAATTCCCAGCAACCACATGATGGCTCACAACCATCTGTAATGGGATCTGATGCCCTCTTCTGGTGTGCCTGAAGACAGCGACAATGTACTCGTATAAATAAAATCCTTAAAATTTTTTTGTTAAATACATAATGTACACATTTATGCACATAACTCTGTACATGTTAGTAGGCAAATGTTCTACCGCTGAGGTACATCTCCAGACAGAACAGAAAATGTTTAGTTTTTGCTATGGTTTTTTAACAACAAGCTGACCTGAAGCTCGTAATTCTCATCCCAGCCCCCCAAGCAATAGGATTATAAACGTGCACTTAAAAAAAAAGTGTAGACTGGGACGCCGTAACTCGGAAGTAGAGAGTGAACGTACCATACACAAGATCTGTGTTTAACCCCAGCATTCCACCTCGCTGATGGGGTGTGGTAACTCCACTGGGCAAAGGAAATGCGAAATGCTAGATGCATTTTACCCTACTCTGTCACCAGGTGTTGGGCTTGTGGGAAGCTCTGATACACTGCTCAGGGGTGGGAGAACACAGTCTAAGATGGGGACCCCAGTCCAGGGGGTGGGGGACGGACACAAGCTGGGGCTGAAGCTGGGGTTCCCTAATTCCTTGGTGTCCAATCACCGCTGGAAACCACATGGAGTCAGGAAGGCTGGGGGACCGAGGATATAGGGAACTCCAGCTTAGGTCAGAGGGTGAGTGATCGACCCGGGACATGGAGGGGCCTTCTGTGGTCACATTCTTTACGTGGGGAGTGGTGGTCAAGTGTTTCAGGCCAGGATTCTGGTCAGAAGTAGGTAAAATACCTACCATCGTCAGGTATGAGGTGCTGGGGTTTCTGTTCTGAACCCACTCAACCTTACCAAGTTTCCTGACACAGTCCACTGCCCCGCACACATACTCCAAAAAAAAAAAAAAAAAAAATGGGCAAGAGTTTTCAATGTATTCATTTGCAATTTTATTCTCTGCCTTTGCTCCCCACCTGTCGCTGCTTTGATCAGCGTCCATCTGACCCGATGCACATAATTAGGATCGCTGCCTGAGCTTATGAGAGGTACTGTCTTGAATGGTTCTTTGCAACCTTGGTCTACAGCTTCTCTGGGAAAGACAGGGCCTTAGCATGGATGTTGGTGCGCCCAGTCTTGGGGACGTAGCCACTGCTGCTGTGAATGTCCCCCTCCCCTGCCCTAAAACCTTGGAGTGGTGGCACAGACATCCCATTTGGGGCAGCACAGTCAACAGTCACTTGTTCTGAGTGACCAGTTACGGGTCCCTGCACTGAGCACTGCAAACAGATGCTTCTCTGAACAAAGTGCAGGGCAGGAAACTGCCTTAATAATTAAGCGATACAATATAAAGCTATCATTATGTTACGGGAGTCCTTTGTTTCTATACTCCTCACCTATCCAAGGTGGTCAGCCTGACAGCATATGACAACTCGGTCAATGGGATTGATTGGCAGAATGTTTGTGTGGCGTGCATGAATCCCTGGTTCCCATCCCCAGCACCGCATAGAGTGGGGCAAGGTATCACATGTCTGTGATCCCAGCAGTTGGGAGACAGGGGCAGAAGAACCAGTTCAAGGGCATCCTACATGGCAAATCCGGGATCAACCTGGGCTCTATAAATAATCCCAGTTCTTCTTGATTCTTCAGTTCCTCTCAACTCAGAAACGTCTTACCAAACTACAGTGGGATAATGTGCAGGCTTAGTCCTTCTAAAAAGATTTTTAAAAAGCAATTAGTAAGCAGTGACGTTATCCCTGTCTTTAGTACCTCTTAAAGGTGCTTTGCTCGCCCTTGAGTTAGTCTCTGCTGTCTCTGACCGCTAGCACCCTTGCCTGCCGCCTGCCTCCACTCTCATCTCCTTGGTTCTTTTCTCTGCTTCAGTCCTCCCTGTATCTTCCTTCCATCTGCTATCCCAGTCCCAGCATGCTATGCCCTACTCCACTGCATTTGACCAGAGTTTTACCGACTGTATACTAGATCTCTACTCCACTGCATTTGACCAGAGTTTTACCGACTGTATACTAGATCTCTACTCCACTGCATTTGACTAGAGTTTTACCGACTGTATACTAGATCTCTACTCCACTGCATTTGACCAGTTTTACTGACTGTATACTAGATCTCTACTCCACTGCATTTGACCAGAGTTTTACCGACTGTATACTAGATCTCTACTCCACTGCAGTTGACCAGAGTTTTACCGACTGTATACTAGATCTCTACTCCACTGCATTTGACTAGAGTTTTACCGACTGTATACTAGATCTCTACTCCACCGCATTTGACCAGAGTTTTACCGACTGTATACTAGATCTCTACTCCACTGCATTTGACCAGTTTTACCGACTGTATACTAGATCTCTACTCCACTGCATTTGACCAGAGTTTTACCGACTGTATACTAGATCTCTACTCCACTGCATTTGACCAGAGTTTTACCGACTGTATACTAGATCTCTACTCCACTGCATTTGACTAGAGTTTTACCAACTGTATACTAGATCTCTACTCCACCGCATTTGACCAGTTTTACCGACTGTATACTAGATCTCTACTCCACTGCATTTGACTAGAGTTTTACCGACTGTATACTAGATCTCTAACATGCTTTTTAACTTCCAAGAGAATAAAACAAAAAACTCTTCTCAGAACTCAAAGAATCAAAGAGTTTTTAATGTCTGAGGAAGTAGTAACCAAGCGAACAGGACTTGCTATCAGAATAGAATAAAGCCAAGTGCATTGTTATTCTGTAGACATTTCTTGTTTTAGACTTAAAGATACCAACAGTGCAAGAACAACTACTGTAAGACAAAAGTGAGTCTTGTGGGGAGCCTTGGAAATAATGACTCTACTCCATCAAACACAGGGCACAATGAACTAGTCACCATTCATTGGTAAGCTGAGTTCTACAGAAAAAAAAAAAGCTATTTCTTGTTTTTAAATTCTCATAGGAAATACTATCTTTGGAAGATGTTACAATGTCAGACACAAATTGAAATTCTTCTAAGTATTATATGGACTGAGATAAACTTCAAATTATAATGGCAATTTCTAACATGATTTTTGTCAAAATATAGACAATTCCTAGGGTTACAAATATTTCATGGAAGAGAAAAGGTAAGACAATTATATTCTCCAAATTAGACTGGCTTCTCCCCTTCTAAAAAGCTCCCAGTCTCTCTAAGACAGGGTCTTCCTGTATAGTCCAAGCTAGACTAGAACTCAAAATCCTCATGCCTCTGCCTCCATAGATCACAGGAAACAGGCCAGAAAACAGAAACAGATGGAATCATAACAGACTCTAGTACCAGTTTATTTTGATATGAAAAACAAACTTTAATTTCCTCTAAAAAATTAATCAATGTTTAACTTTAATATTTTTCAAACATTTTTTAAATGAGGGTTCTTAAATGCTGTAACCTTCCTTCAAGCCAGACGTGGTGGAAAGGAAAGGATCCGGGAAAGTGGACCTGTTTAAGAAATGGTTCTTTAGAAATGGTTCTTTGGGGCCCCTCCCATCTGCACTGTCAGGAAATCAGCAGTTCAGTTCACAGCAGTCAGTAGCGGCAGCTCGATAGGGTCGGGACAGCAAGCAGGAGTCAGCAGCCATGGCACTACCTGGCAGAGACAGTCAGGCCTCAGACTCAGCACGACAAGAACAGTAGAAAAACTTCTCGGCTCTACCACGGGTCTTCCAAGGGTCTTTGCCTCAGCATGAGCCTTACTGCAGCAAGGTTCAGTCTGTCTCGGAGCAGGAGTGAGTCTGTATCAGCTGACAACGCTCTGCCAATCAGTCTGCAGAAGCAGCAGGAAGCCATAAGAAGCTGCAGCACACCACAAGTTTTTTGGTGCGTTTCTCTCTATGGAGTCCCAACAAATGCAGCTCAACTGTCCAATGTAAGGTGGGCCAATCCATGCATGTCGTTAGCAAAGAAGAAACCTTCATGACATGTCGTTTCACATGCTTGCTTTAGCAGAACAGACCTGTGTCCGCTTCAGTCAAATGTTCCCTCACACGTGCCTTAGTCTTCAGGAAAACACTCCCTTCATGTGTTTGCCCCAGAAAACACCATTCAGCTAATTTTCCAAAGTACCTTTAACTTTCCACGTCATCACTGTCATTGAAAGTTACACAGACACTAGGAAAACAGTTTTGTTCCCAATGTCCAACAACCATTCTGTGAAATAACTACCATGCTGGTAAAAAAATACTTTATACATCTTGAAAATTTCAGTTTAATTAGTTTTCTTTTAATATAAAGAAAAATGTAAAAATTGGCTTCAAATTCATTTTTAGCAACATAAAATAAATGAGCTTTATTATATAAAAAAGACATGACCTAAAAGTTATTTATCTAAATTATTTTTAAATGTATGTAAAATTACAAAGTAACATGCTTTTTCACCAAAGATACTTGATGTACTATGTGATGATAGGATAAACCAAATGTCCGTTCCCTTCTGTACATTTGGAAGTCACCGTATTGAACGATACATCATGAAATCGATGGTGGTGCATCTAGGGAATTTCCCAATGGAGCTCTCTTCCACTGGCGTGTATATTTTAATCTGTCTCATGTGGGTATCCCTTCCGTTCTGGTGATTGGCCAGAACAGCAATCTGTATCATGAATGTGCGCGTTGGCTTCTTATGGTTGTCAGTTAAAGGAACGTGAATCCAGCCACTTGGCTCCACCAATTCGAGTTGCTGACAAGAAAAAAGAAATTCAATTATGTTTTCATTCTATGAATAAGTTTATAATGAATGAATTCAAAAATTATACCTAAAATTCTGCTCACTGAGATAATAACAATACTAAGTACCTTACTTGACCTCCTAACCCATGGCCTCTTAAACTTATGAACCCTTATGTGACCCTGAGCGTACAGATAAGATAGATATATAAGGCATTTATTAATACTAAATCTGATAAAAAACTGATTTTAAAATAATTCTTTGGTATACATATAATTTTATAGTTTATTAAAGATGGAGTTATTTGAGAGTGTAAGATATAGACATTGTCAATATTTTTAGTTGATTGATATTTTGACTTTATAATCATGAATGCTGAAACTTTCACTTTGCAGAAATACATGGTACAAAATGATAGAAGTATATTTAGGCCATTTTACAGATTGCTGGAGATTCATAATCTTGAACCAAAAGTCACTGAAATTCAAGCCACTATCACCATTGTTCTATTTGCTGTCCTGTCTTTATCCTGTTCCAAATAAAACTTTTAAAAGAACTGCCACTTCTGTAGCCCCATACCATTCCTATGTGGCTGTCCCCCTTTCTGGGTGAGACATTGTAGGTTACATTGTAGGTTACTACAGTTCTCAGTGCTTTCCAGTTCAGGAGCTCTTTCCTGGCTCAGAATTCTTTTTCTTTCAAAATATTAGATGTAACCTAAAAGAGAAAAGGGAACAGCTCCTTTTCTCAAGGGGCCTCTTTTAGGGACCTTTTCCACTCTCCCTTTTCTCTCCAGGACTTGCCTGTGTCTCCTGGGAGTGTTACAGTCCCTATAGCTCTGTCCCTATAGATTGTTGCCAATCCCATAGTACAGTCCAGATTCTCCACACCCACAACAGCCAGGCATCTTACAACCCAGTGCTAAGGGCTTGAGATGGAGCTCCCTGGCAAGCCAAAGTCAAAACAAGAAACTCCAGGTTCAGGTTCAGGGAAACCCTGTCTCAAAAAAGAAGAAGAGCAGAGCAGACTCAGAGAAGACATCTGACATCGCCATCTGGTGCATGTGTGCTCATGCATACACACACATACTATACATGTACACAATGCCAACCAACAACAACTTTAAAAAAGAAATACACCTCCAGGGATAACCAACTGCTTTTTGACTAGATTTAAGGCCCAGCCTACAAGAGGGAACTTGTGGCTATCAGTGTAAACTTGGACGATCCCAGGCCTAATATTAAACCTATGACTGTTGCTGTGCTAAAGGAACACAATCCAGCTGTTATCTAACAGTTGTTCACACGCATAGGCTGGGGCTGCTCAGAGGCCCTGGTCAGAGAAGTTTCTTACTACAATAGGCAGCAGCTAATTCAGAGACTCACAACTGGTCAAAAAGCCACAAATAAGTGACAACGATATGCTGACCCATCAATGGGATGTCTACCTCATCCCTCCATGGTTCAAAGGACAGCTCAGAAAAGATACAGAAAAGATGTTAAAAGATCGAGAGTATGCGAGATTACTATGCAGTCCCATGGCCATGACCCAGCTAATGTACTCATGAACTCATGGCAGCTATAGCTACCAACACAAGACTAAGCTGTACACATTCCATGAGCAGGAGAGGAAACCATCAGACCCCAACCCTCCATGAAGAACTGCTGGCAGTTAGTGGTAGAGTATGATTTTCCTTAGTTGTGTAGCTCTAATGAATTATCCTTACTCTATAAATAACCTCTTATTCATGCTCATAAAAGCAACCATAATTAAAGAGGCAAATTATTAAAAAAAAAATCAAGGCAGACATGAAAGTAACATGGATGTGTTGAGAAGAATTTTCAACAGGAGGGAAGGGGGAATCAATGATGAAAGATAAAAATAATTAAAATTCACTATACATGGATGAAACTGACAAGAAGAAAAGTAAACCTTAAGCTGAGCTGATATATATCTGTCCAAAGAATACACAGATAACACTCCTATAAACAGCTATATATTTGCTCAGTATGGTGGCACACACTATTAATCCCATAACGTGGGAGGCAGAGGCAGGCGGATCTCTAATTTCAAGGATAAGTTCAATATAGTAAAATGCTCATAGAAACACAATATAATTGTTTGAATACACACTAATAGTCAAATAAACAAACAGTAGTACTTGCACAGTACAGAATATTATACAGCTGCAAGTAGGAACAATCTATACTCATCTATATCAAGGATGATCATGAACATGATGAAGCAGAACTTATGCACAAGACTATATATAACATTCTTTCTCTATAAGCAAACAAAGGCATCTTTAATGAAGGCAGGAACTATAGTAGGCTTCAGCCTTCGCAAAGCATGTCAAGGATTTCTTAGGAATGTTCTCTAACTGGTTATTGTTATAATGAGCATTCTCTGTGAAAATTCAGTAAGCTTTCCACTTCAGCATGTAGATTTTTTTATTAGTATTAAAAACAACAAGAAAAGAAAAACTTTTAAATTTTTTTTTCTTTTCTTTTTTTAGGAGCTGGGGGCCGAACCCAGGGCCTTGCGCTTGCTAGGCAAGCACTCTACCACTGAGCTAAATCCCCAACCCCCCCCCCCTTTTTTTTTTTTGGAGCTGGGGACCCAGGGCCTTGTGCTTCCTAGGCAAGCGCTCTACCACTGAGCCAAATCCCCAACCCCCAAGAAAAACTTTTAATCTTAAAATGACCCAGACTTTTTATTTCTGCATGACCATGTCCCCTGATCACCATGTGACAGACATGCTCAGTGAGGTCCCACAGGCTTCCAGAAACTATTGAGTTTCCCACTGCCATTTCTGCATCCCAGGCCTTTGATGAAAGGGCAGTGTACACTAACCCATGTCATGATAGACTGACCAGAAAGAAGACAGACGGAGAACTGCTACAGGTAAGCAGTCATGCCCACTCCTCACCTACTCTCGCTACAGCCACTAACGACTTTCTAAGTGCTGCTTGCAGCCAGTCCCTTGGAAAAAGTATCAATCTGAAAATACTTTCCTAAGTTTCTCACCATAACACCTTCTCACACAAACCTTGGCAGTGTTTGGCTGCAGTAACTGAACCACGCCATCCAGAACACTGATCAAAGAATTTTACACTAGCTAGGGGCAGATTCTGAAACCTGCAAAGATCAAGAGACACTAACTATACATCATTGAGAATGGGTCAAGGTTGGGGCTGAAAAGATGGTTCGTTCAGTGGTTAACAGCACTGGCTACTCTTCCAGGAGATTGGGGTTCAATTCCCAGCACCCACATGGAGGCTTACAAACATCTGTAACTCCAATTCTTGGGGATCTTCTTGCCTATACAAGTACTGCATTCTGGTGGTGCACAGGCATACACATAGGCAAAACTCCCATACACTTAAATAAAATTAAAATAAAACGTTAAAACATGTTGGAGGAGTCAGACACCTTTTGGGAATTACTTTTATGTTTGTAGAAAAATAAAAACGACTCCAGGGATTTTTTTCATCTGTCACATAAAGCCTTTGTCCCCTAAAACTAATTTTCCTTTTAGGGTTATCAGGGAGCAACTACCAGGATACTGAGTTAATGTATCTTCAGAAACCTAGTTCTGAGGTCAACGTAACTATGTTCCTTACAGATACCTTCCAGTGCCCACGAATGCTAAGCTTCACATTATTATTGGGTCTACGCCTTTCTGTAAATCTCTCTGTCACTAGAAAACATAAATAAATAAACAAACAAAACAAACAAGAACCAAGTGCTTCTACTCTCTTTGCAGTCAGTGTGCAGCACAAGGATCCCCTCTACTTGAAAATCCATTCACTGAGGCAACAACTGTACGCCTACTATATGCAGGAGGAGGAACAATTTGAAAATGTATTAAGAAAAAGCGAGCGCTTGCCTAGCAAGCGCAAGGCCTGGGTTCAGTCCTCAGCTCTGGAAAAAGAAAAAAGCAAAAAGAAAAAAGAATAAAGAAAAAAGAAAAAGCGATGGCTGAGTTCTTCTGCTTTGTGTTCTTTTGCTCAGGAAATACATGTAACCACGAGTCTTCATACAAACAGCACTGACTACGACCTGCAAGTCCTCTGAAAAAGAGTTCAGAATATACGCCCTTTCCTCTTGTTCCCAGAGTCAAAAGACAGCAACCGAGGCATCGGGGGAGACACAGACATCCATAAAAGCAAGGGATGAACAAGCAGATAAAACAGAGTGCTCAGCCAGACGACTGCTTCCCAGTTCAGTCCCATGCACTGTGCTCACTGCACAACATGGAGAGAGATGGGGATGAATGAGAGGCAAGAGGACTACAGACCAACAGGAAGCAAGGTAACTGAACTAAAGTGGAGACAGTTCTGGCCAGAAGTCTACACGAGAACAGCGACCTAGATTCTCACCGGCTCCTTGTTGACCAGGTTCCTTTCCTACGCTTACAGAGCAGTAAATAAAGTTTTTGTTTTGGACAACCACACAAGGTGGACTTCTAGAGTTAACAAAACAGGAAAAGATGGCGGCACTGTACTACCCAATGGTAAGCCCCTCCTTTGTCTTGCTCAGCTAGTATCTGCCTACAGATCCTGCCAGGTACCTGGGTCAGATAAAGATAATTTTGGGGCAAAATGGGAAATCCATAAGGAAAGACCTACAGATAACGTCAGGTTAATATCCTCAATTAACAGATTCTTATTGAATGACTGATCACTTTATGCTGGGCGCTATTCTAATTGGTTGAACTATATTGAATAAAAATAAAAACAAATGCAAGCAGTTAGTACTCTAGTTGGGGAAGATAAAACTATCTGAACATGTGATTTTCAAGTGTATCAAATACTAAAAGCAGTACAGGAGAAAAAGAGAACACACAAAAGCAAAGCAGAAGCACGGAGAGGCATGCAGATGCAGTTTAAATAAGGTGAGCATTCTGCATCTCCTAAAGAGAGCACGAGCAAAGGCCTGTCAATACTGAGCGATAACCTCTATCCTAAGTGCAAAGTCAGCGATCTCCCAGCATGTGAACAAATAAACAAAACAGAAAATGAAATAGAAAAACAAGCAAAACAAAGAGAGAATTCCCACTCTTTGGCCTTGCAGAAGCAATACGACGAAAGGAAAGTCATCCTTTAGAAAGTGTTGCAATAAGACACATGTTGTGCTGCCGCTGTGGCTCTAAGGCCTACAACCTGCGCAATGTGGCTACCCTGCCACATGCAGGACAAATTATAACTGGCGTGCCAAGACTAAGAGGCGAAACACTATGGGGACTGGGTGGTGAGGCACCTAAAACCTGTCTATTTAGACATGGATTCCAAGAAGGAACAACACCTAAACCCAAGAGGGTAGCATCCACTTCATCTTGAGAATTTCAACAAAAGGAGAATTTCCATCAGAGGCACTGAAGAGAACACAAGAAATGTCTCTAGTAACACAACATATCCATGAAACAAGAACAGACTGCTATTCTCTTAAATCAAAGAACAGAAAGAAGCCTTCGAAACTGAAAACACACACATGAAAACTAAAAGTTCTTTAAGAAACAGAAGTTAAAATAATTGCCTGGAAAAGAAAGGGAAATAAGAAAATGGGACCAATGCACAAAGCATCACAGTTAAGCACATCAGCCTGATTCCTTGAGAGAAGAGAAAACAAAACAGGAAATTATCAAAGCCCACGAGCACGTCATAGGACTACAGGACAGACGTCCCACATTGACAGGGATCTAACACGACAACAAGGCAAAGCACCAAAGAGAGCTCAAAGCATCAAGGATTACAAAACTATAAAAGCTTCTAGAGAGAAAATAGGTCACACACAAAGTGTCAGAAATCAAAAGTGGCATTGTATTTCTCAACGTTTACACCGAAAACTATGAGGTGATGGAGAATGTGTTTAAAATAATGAGGGGAAATCACTTCCAAACTAGAATTCCATACCCAGCCAAATCATCCCTCAAGGGTGAGATTAAAATAAAGTCTTCGGCCATGCAAGGTCTCAGTGATTTACCTCCCATGTGGAGGATGGATTCCACCCAAAGGGAAGCAAAGCAAGGAAGATGAGGACCTGGGATCCAGAAATAAGAATCTGCGAAAAGAGGAGGTGACAAAAATTCCTCAGAAGACACTGGAGGCAAAATAGGTAAGATAGCTACGCACATCTGAAAAGCTGACACAGAATCTGGATTTAAATTCAAGAAAAGCAATGGAGAAGGGTCGATGAGAAACTGAGGCAGGAGCCTGGGGAGGCAGAAAGACCTGCCAGAGGCTGATGTTGGCCTGACCCCAGACGAGAGCAGGCTGGCTGCTTGTCAGGCTGTCTGAATGTGTAGTAAGCTACAGTGCGATTACAGTAAAATGGCCAGAGACGCCCCCTTTAGCACCCCGCTGTGCTCAGTCTCTGGCAGGAAGTCAAACGTGAGACGTGGACCTTCAGAAGAAACGCGGCAATTGATTCTAGACAGCAGTGCTGGGCCAGTACTCATCAGCCACAGATCAGATCCGTGGTCAGATCTGAGAGAAACGCTCTCATGAACACCTGTATGGCCCTGTACCGTGATAACGTAGGGCAATCCACAGCTCGTTTTCAGGATTTCCTTCTCCACACTTTTTCATTAAGTTGTATCAAGAGACACTTCCAAGGGAAAAGTAGGGAATAAGTCAGGCTCAATGGTCTATGCCCATGCTTCCGTCTACTAGCAAGCTGGGTGTGAGTGTGATGACTACTACACAGGCTTAGGAGTTCTAGACCAGCCAGGGCCAAAAAGAGGATTTCATTTCATACAAGAAGCAGACAAGTAACTGTTGCCAAGTGATCAAGAGTACAGTGTGGTGGTGGTACACACTGAGACCCCTGCTGACACCCAAGTACCTCCACTGAGGGAAAGAGGAGAGCAGAAGTGAGGCTGCAGTTACCTTTTATACTAAAGTCCAGTGGGTCCACAGGAGATCTGCATAGGCCCTGGCCATCTGCTTCACCTGGGTAACACCCCAGCTTGCGATCAATCACCTTTTTCCTGCAGCTCCTTCAAGTCCTGGACAAGAGGCCTATCTGAATTCATAACATCTGAGAGGAAGGGCATTGGCTACTTCTGTAGTTAACTCAGTCATAAGGCTGGCTATGAGAGCTAGCTGCGTTGAGCTAATGTTCCTAGATTGCAGACTCCGTGCTCTCTAGTGCTCTGACCAATCCTCTCTTTTAAACTTCTGCCATGTGCACTTCCATGGTACCTTTTGCATACAGCCACCTTACAGGGACCCATCTTCCGTATGAGTGGGGCACAAAGCCCTGGTGATAGATCCCTTGTTAGCTACTCCCTTACACAGACACTGAAATAACCGCTGAGCTGATGGTTCAGGAGGGGAAGAACACAGGAAAAAGACAGGAAATTAAGACACTAGGCACGGATTCTTCAAGGGACACTTTTTGAGCTGTCAGAGAAGCTACAGATGCACTCACAAGTAACATTTTGAAAGTTAGGGCAGGAAAAGGAGACTATTAATTTCAAGGAAAACAAGATAATGCCTCAAAATGAAATTTAAGCATTGAACATATATGTGTCCACAATAATGAAATGTTCATAGCTTCAGTTAAAAATCACAAAAAAAAAAAAACTACGCCAGAAAAATGAAGAGATCTATATGAGAAAAAAAGTTGCAATGCTGAGCTAAATTCTGATTGAGGATTATCGATGTGATGCTACAATACAAACACACATTATGGACATGGGGACATCTGAAAGAGACTGAGGGAAAAGACAGTGGGGATGACCTGGGGCTGAGTAAGACAGACGTCCATCAATCAAGGCTGACCACATTAAAGTTTTCTCAACTTATGATTTTCTACTCTGGGGTTCTTACTCTACTAGGCATTCCTTTAAAATGTATGTGGACTGACAGTTCAACCCTGCAGCTACTCCACAAGGTAGTGTTTATTTTAATTAACTTTACTTTATTTAAATGTATGGGTATTTTGTCTGAGTGGATGTCTGTGTAGCACGTGCACGCCTGGTGTCCACAAAAGCCAGAAGAGGGTGTTAGATCCCCTGCAACTGGAGTTACAGAAGGTTGTAGACTGTGATATAGGTGCTGGGAATCGAATTCAGGTCCTCTGAAGATCAGCCAGTGCTCCTAATTACTGAGCCATCTCACACATGTTAATCTTCACTTTATTTACAAAAGGTCCATGGCATCAAGATACTATTTCCAGTGTTAGGGTAAACAGGAATTCAACACCAGCAGACAATGCCAAGCCAGGTCTCTTGGATCCTTATCAACTCAAAGAAATACATTTATATGCAATAATTACATGTTGCTGAAATACTTTGTTTCATGAACTTATATGACAAAGCTTATTATAGGATGCTTTTCTTTTTTAATTAAAAATAAAATTTTTCCATACAATATATTCTGGTTATGGTTTCTCCTCCCCCAACACCTCCTAGATCCTCTCCTACCTCCCCAAATCCCCCTTTCTTGCTCTTCCTCATTAAAAAAGGGCCTCTAAAGCAAAACAAACCAGAATAGAACAAAACAAACAACAGAAAAAAGAGCCAAAGAAAAAGCACATTAAACACATACACAGAGACACACAAATTTACATATCAAAAAGTCTCATAAAAACAAAATCAGAAACTATAATGTATAAGCAAAAGATTTGTAAGATTACAAAAGAAAAAAGGACCCAGCCAAAGCATTAATTATGAGATAGACCAACAAACAAACAAGCAACTCCCCAAACACCATTAGATTCATTTTGTGTTGGTCCGTGTGCTACTGGGCATGGAGCTTGTTCTTAAGAGTGGTTTGTATACCCAATAAGATGCCACTGTAGAAAACGAACTTTTCTTTTGCACGTAATTAAAGATAGCCTCTGGGGTTTTTTGGGGTGGGATGGTATGGGAGAGGTGGGGCTTGTGTCCATTTCCACTTTCAGCACTGGATCCCTATCTGGCTTGGACCAATTAAGGTCCCGTGCACGCAGCCAGTCTGAGTTCCCATGTGTGTCTGATGGCTGTAGCTAGAAGGCCTTGATTCCTTGGTGTTTTTCATCCCCACTGGTTCCTAGAATCTTTCTGGTTCCACTTTAGCAGAGTTCCCTGAGCCACGAGGGGAGGGATTTGATGCAGACATCTTATTCAGAACTGAGTGTTCCAAGGTCTCACTCTGCACACTGTCTAGTTGTTGGTCTCTGTATTTGTTCCATCTACTGGAGGAGGAAGCTTCTCTGATGGTGGCTGGGACATGCACTGATCTAATTTCCAGGCTGGTGTCTACGTGATGCTTGTAAAGCCATTCAGAGCTGTCAGCATGCCATACACCTGATTCAGTCATCTTCGTTCAGTGTCTTCACTCATAGCTGAAAATCTTGTAGTTCAAATCAGTTGCACAATCAGTCTCAAGGTCATCCATTCGGTAAAGGTTAGAAGCCAGAATTTATTTATTCACCTGCTTATTTACTCTGTGTGTGTGTGTGTGTGTGTGTGTGTGTGTGTGTGTGCGCGCGTGTGTGCGCGCACGTGCGCGCGCGCGCCTGTGCGTGTTGAAGTGTGAGTGTACGTGTTGTATGCATGTGTGTGGATATGTACACATGTGGATGACAGACAGATGTCGGTGTCTCACTCCATTGCCCTCAACATATTCTTTGTAATTCATTTTTATATGTGTGAATGTGTGTTTTTCCTTTATGTATATGTACCACATGGGTGCCTGGTGCCTAAAGATGCCTGAAGAGAGCACTGAGTCTCCTGAACTGGAGTCGCAAATGGTTGTAAGCTGAGTGCAGAGACCTGAAACCAGATCCTCTGTGATTGCCGCCCTGCCTCACTTTTGAGACAGTGTCTTCCTGGCTGCAATGCCAACTAAGCCAGACCCGTTAGCTGGCCAGTGAGCCCCATTCCCCCCATTCTCCCCAATTCCCCCTGCCACCCAGCATCAAGGTTCCAAAAATACCCGACTTTTACAGGATGCTGGGGATCTAAACTTAGATCCTCATGCTTTTGAGACAGACAGTTTATCTACTGAGTCATCTCCCTGTCCCAAAAGTCATGACTTGAAAGTACTTTTACCTCCAAACTTTTGAACATCACAAGAGAAAGAAAATAACATTCAACTGTGTCTTTCTGAGATAAGAATAAGACAACACATTCAGAAGATAAATAAAAATGAACTCAAAGGCCATAATCTGTGGCTGAGAGATGGTTCAGCAGTTAAGAGCACTGGCTGCTCTTCTAGAAGTCCTGAGTTCAAATCCCAGCACCTACATGGTAGCTCTGTAATAGAATCTGATTTCCTCTTCCGTTGTGCATGAAAACAGAGCAATCCTACACATAAAATAAATAAATCTTAAAGAAACAAAAATTTAAAAACCCCATAATCCTACCCAGGCTATAAAAAGTCAGAACTTTGAAGGAGACTGGGAGAAAGAGGTAATTCGATCATGTAAGTTTCACAAGGTGCACACGGATAGGTCAGGGCAGTGAGAACAAATTATACAGTCCTAAACATCTCAGAGTAGCCTCAGTGACTACTGAAGTAGCCCAACCCCCTCTGTGCCAGCACAATCTGCTTATAACATCTCTGATTTCAACTGGCCCTATAATTCATATAACCAATGTTCATAAAACTATGAAAGCTTAAAACATCCAGAAGAGAGCCTGCCATCGAGGGCTACACCAATGTAGGTTATCTGGTTAAGAATAAAGTGACAATATCAAAGAGTACACTGACGTGAGACACAGCAAACTGCTTTATATACATCTGAAATCACTGGACTAAGGCTACTACCTACATCTTAGATATCATTTGACTTCCTCTTGTGAACTGCCATCACTTGGAGGAAAATGTTAACTTGTTTCCTAAAACTGCAACCACTACCAACTATGCTGAAAAAGCAAGGGCATTTTTGTTCTATTCACCAGCACCAACCAAAGCGCAGTGGAGAAATGGCAGTGCGCCAGGATGCCCTGTGAGCAATTAGGCTTCGTGGCAGTCACGAAATTCAGACCCCTGAGGCCCTTAGAAAACTACCTGTTAAAGATGTAGTCTATTCTCCCAGAAGCCTTATGTGGGAGACGCTTTATTTACATAGCGATCTCTTCCATCCTCTGGACTGAAAAAAAGAAAACTTATGGCAACTACTAAGTAAGAGACTGAGTGTAGCACATGGGAGAGTAAAGAGCATCATTGCCCAGCAGACTTACTACTAAAGTGCAACAGCCTGCCCTGAAATATAGTAATCTTGTTCTGAATTAATAATTAAAAGGTACACACAGCTATCATGAAATGCAAAAGTGCATTTTAACTGATCAAGAAACAAAGACAAGTGAGCCTAAAATGATCTTTATAAGAAGAGAGTGAAATGTTAACTCAGGTTTACTCTTTTATTAACGTCTACAGCGGAAAGTTTCTAAGAAAACAAAACAAAACAAATGATACCCTTATGACCCTACGGCTCCCGCACTTCAAAACTGAATTCCCTATCACCTCACACTGCTCTGCGCCCGAGCGGGAGGTCTGACTCCATGGGGGATTCGATCTGGCCAATCTGCTGTCCGAATGTGACACAACTCTAAGAGTAACATAGGTTTACAAACAGACGAAGTGGAGAAGCTGAGAGATGAAAATTACTCTTAGTATAAAAATCACTCTTTGGGTCCATATGTGGGTCCTAACCCCTTTGGGGGTTGCAAGTCAGATATACTGTATATCAGATATTTATGATCCATAACCACAGCAAAATTACAGTTAGGAAGTCATAACAAAGTCATCTTATGGTTGGGGGTCACCATAACAAGAACTGTAATAAAGGGTCGTAGAATTGGTTTAGAGTCAGCTAAAAATATTGCCAGAAATAAAAATATTTAAGAATCTGAATTTTAAGCAAAATATAGGATATTTAAGATATTATTATATGTATTCACTTTATAGTGGATATATTTAAAGGGTGAAAGCTAACATTCAATCACTTTTCTCCATGCACCTTCTACAAGAGCTCATCATTTCTCACCCCTAATCCTTTCGAAGGTCATTTCAAACTGCGCTATTTTACTATATCTCTACATATATATATATATACATATACCCCTTATCTATACTCTTTAATGTGTTGGTGACAGTAATATAACATGCATTTGTGACACAACCTGACCTATAAACAGAAGCACTCGCAAACTGAAAATACAAGGACCAGCAAGTGTGTTCGCTACATCCAGAAAACACTAAGTCTTTACTCCAAGAGACGTTTCCAGGGGAAGAAAACCGTGCGAGCGGCCGACCCTGATGCCTGCACAAGCATCCTGCAGATGCCACAGCAGGCAGCTCTCAAGTTTTGTTGGCTTACACTGTAGAGGCTCTGCCCAATAGAAGTTCAATGCCACAATTGCTTATTTCTCTTTGTACTTTTAACATAACAGGTAAAGACAAAAATTAGGCACAAAAATAACAATATAAAATGTTTTAATTCTTTTCAAACGATGTAATTTATAACCATTACACAAATAGGAAAGAAGCACTGGGGGGAGGGGTAGAGCAATGTTCCAAAGGTTCAGTTTACAAGGACCTCACACAAAGTTTTTTTTTTCCTCTGCAACTCTTACTAGAAACAGTATTATTTGTTAAAAATGCACTAGCTGCCAAGAGCTATGGTCCATCTAAAGCAAAACTCTTAAGATGGAAATAGAGTGCTAATACAAAAAAAGGGCAGAATTCTGTACACAAATTTCTGTAAAATCTATTAAAAAGTAAATAGAAATTTGTATTTTGTTTTATCCTTTTGCCTTAAAATGTGTAATAATAGATAAAATATTATGTCATCTACTACTGTATCAAAACAATCAAAAGTAATGAAATTTCCAACTTTTCTAATTAAACTTCTTCCGTAAGTTATTGGGAGTCCAGCACTAGCCTTGGTTCACATGCTGGAACAATGGGAAATTTTCCGAATGGTTGAACACTAACCCTGACAAGTGCGGAAAGCCAACTACAATACATTATATGGTAGCGTAACCTGCCACCCACGCTGCTGAGAGAACAGCTTTCAAACACATGCACTGAGCTGTAAAACCACAAAATCCCTTACTACACATTGTCTTCCTTATTCTAGGTGAAATATACATCAGTTCTCTCCATTATAATCTTTTTCTATCATAATTTTGGAACTCCAATTATACTGTGGTTTTGTTTTTTGGGTTTTTTTTTTTTTGACTGTGTAAAGGATGTCTTATTAAAAGGAGAAAACACAGTAGTTTTCATTTTGCTACAGTGTTACAAATGGAGACTGATACGATGGACAATTTCTCACATTATTTAAGGATCCATATTATCTAACTATGCTTCAAAATAAAACTTTGTTTACCTTTCAAGAAGGAGCTCACTGTAACTAGTGTGACAAAAACATACAGAACACACACACACACACACACACACACACACACACACACACCAAACATGTACACATACACATGCACACCCACACCCACACACATACAGAGAGAGAGAGAAACATACTACTTTTTCAGAAATTCAAAGACACTACTTTAATACTTTTTGGAGATTCAAGATAGTTAAAATAATTTCAAAAAAGTATGCTTTCTGTAACATTTTTTGCCTGATTTATTCCCAGTGCACCTCATATCCTTTCTAACTCCCACCATGACCCTTGTTCCATCAACAGCCTGCTGACTGAATTACAGCAGTCCAGGAGTCATAGATTAACATTTTCTTCTAGGGTTTTCATTTCCATATTGCTGGTCAAGAGAATTCTATTTGTATTTCTAGTATAATCACAGGACCAACTGGTTATCCAAGTGGGCCCATTCGTAAAGTATGAGCCCAGAAACATAACAACCCAGGAGGTTTTATCCTGACAACCTATAGCTATTTAATTTGTTCCAAGTCGACCATATATTATTTGATAGAACTGCAGAAGAGACCATGCATGAAACTCCCAATGTTCTTATCAAGACTTCCCTAGGAAAGAAGAACTGCTGCCTCTTTGGAACTTCATATGAAAACAAGTGTCTTTTACTTAGACTTCAAAGAGTGACAAAACCTCTAAATTATCAAGCATTATTTTTATTTTTTAAAACATGAGAACATGCTTATTGTTTATTATAGGACAGACAATATGAGTAAGTACATCAAATAAGACTACAAGTTTTACATAGCTAAAGTGGAAAAATTAAGACTTCTTTCAAAGCATCACTGGGCCTAAACCATATAAGATCACCCTTTATCACCTGCCACTGTCCTGTGCAAAGATCTAGCACCATTCTAGAAAAAAATGCTCAATTATTCATGAGGAGCATGTTAAAGATGAATAATTAGGTAAGGATATTTTGATACTCTGATGGCTGAGTCACCCTCTAACTTCTATCACTAGTGAATAAATATTACACTTTTCATATCCTTTCCTACTCAGTGCACACCCAGATATGAATGCGCATGCTTGCGCCCACATACCTGCTCACATGGACATACATACAAACTATCACACATCAATTTCTAAGGCAAAAAGTTCTATTTGTTACTCCAGACCCCAAGGACGTGAAAAGCTGTATTAATGCCTCTGATGCCAAGGTATCAATTTCTTTCCAAGAATGATTTTTCAGTAGTCATAGCTGTTCTCTGGTTTTGCTTTATAATTTTTAAAACAATGTTAAAGAGGCATGCCCTGAACACTTCTAAAGACTGCCAGCTTACCCACCTTCAGAACGCTAAAATGACTCTGAGCATAGGACAGCTTTGTACACTGTTTAGCAGAAAAGTTTTAAAATTAAATATGTGATTAAGATAGAGCTTTTCTGAAACTTTTAGCTTAGGTATGTCTTGACAGTTAAGACGCACATAAAGAAAATCTCCACCAGGCAATGGGGGTGCACACCTTTAGGCCCAGCTCTCAGGAGGCAGAGGCAGGTGGATCTCTGTGAATTCAAAGCCAGCCTGGGTCCACATAGGGAGTTACAGAACAGACAGGGCTACACAGAGAAACCCTCTCTAGAAAACAAAACAAAACAAAAAAATTAATTCCATGTATATCCCTTACTCTATTTATTGCCATAAATTTTGGGTTACCAACTAAAAATTGTACATTCAGGAAAAGGGAAAGTCCAAGTGCTCAGAAGTGAAGCCCAAAGTTGTCTATACCAAGTCAGCTTTATTTTTAAAGTGACACTAATAAAACTAAAATTTTATAACACAAAACACTCAGAGAAGCAAGTACAGAACTCAAAGGCAAGCATTTTCCTACCAGAGGAGCCTTCGTGTTCTCACATAAGGCCAGGCGCTATCAGACTTCGTGTTAATAACTCCATAACTGAAAGAGATTATCGCTAGACTGTTCTTCACACAAAGCAGGCATTCCCGACTGTGGTCTCAGTGGATTAAATCTGTACTGTCCAAAACCTACAGGGCCAGTACCTGCATAAGAAACAGACGAGCAGTTGGGGCTGAACGCCAAAGTCCAAAGTGCCAAATATTAAGGATCCTTAAAAGTCAACCCTGGCACTTCAAGGCTGCACGCAGTACCAGGAACCCAACAAGCTACTTAATGTCACTGATCAGGCCTTCACACAGACAGCACATTTTACCCAGCTCGGTGCAGCCTCCAGCAGCCAACTGAGAGCAAGGCTAGAGCAAGAGCCGACACAATCCAAAGGAGAAGCTGTAGAGACCATCGGCATGACTGGGCTCCATGTCAGCCATGGAGAAAACAGAAGCACGGCAGAGACTGAGTGCCCACTGCTGCTCAGTCTACGGCGGATGTCCACACAATATAGCCTACGTCTCCAATCTCATAGCTATTGAACAGGGTAGGAACTATGAATATCCATTTCCAAAGTAAATACTAAAAATAAGAAAGGACAGAGATACTCCTGTACATTACAAAATAAGGCATTAGAATACCAAGATTCTAATTCTGATCTGACAGGCTCCAAACCTCAAACAGCATGTGGCAAAGACAATCTAGAAGCCTGTTCCTTTCTCTGGCTTAGGTCTCATCCTTCTGTCCTGTTCTGAAAACAATACTTAAATCCCAGATTGCAGATTATGAAACAGACGGGATTTCCTCTCATAAGCCATGGTTGAGAACTTGGAGTTCAATGGTAAGTACCCTGTGACCCAGGGGACATCACTGAGTTCCACAGGACCACAGCACCTCAGGTTGAATGAAGTGCAGTGAGTCATGGGAAGTCCATGCCATGGACTTCAGTCAACAGAAAACTCTCAAATGTGAATTCCAAATTTGTCTTAAGCAACTCCCCCCACCCCAACAAAAGGCAACTCTTAGTGCAAAGGAGATACTCCAAAGCCAGGAACACGCTTCAAAGTCTCATGGACTGGCCTCAGGGAAACAATAAAATTATTGTTGTTGTGGTGGCGGTAGTGTTGTGTTGTGTTTGGTTTGGTTTTCTGAGACGGGGCTTCTCTGTGTAGCTGTCGATTTATAGACCAGGCTGGCCTCGAACTCGGAGATCTAGCACCTCTGCCTCCCATGCTGGGACTGAAGGCATGTGCTGCCACTGCCAGACAGTAAATGGTTTTTAAAATATAAATGAGACTAATGTTTCCCAAAAAGATCTTGTCAACTAGCTGAGCATGACCTTTGTAGGGTCCCATCCTTTTATGAGCTTAAACACGAAGTAGGTCCTAAAGACTGCGGTCAAGGAGAGAAGGAGAAATTCCTTCACATTCCTCAAACTCTCTAAAATGCCTTCCTTATACAGAACCAGAATTTCTCACCTTTGGGCCATAATAAGGTGCTTATTAAGAATCTTTGTCGGATGGTGGTGATGCACACCCTTAATCCCAGCACTCTGGAGGCTGGGGCAGGCATAACTTTGTGAGTAAGAGGGCACCACAGTCTACAAATAGAGTTCCAGAATAGCCAGAACTTTTACACAGAGAACCCTGTCTCAAAAAAATAAAAAAATAAAATAAAATAAAAAGGGAGAAGGAGGAGGAGAAGGAGGAAGAAGAAGAAGAGGAGGAGGAAGAAGAAGAATTATTTTCTAGATTTCCCCGAGGTTGACTTGATTCCCTTCATCATACTGTCTCTAAGATGACAAAGTTCACTCAGGAAGTAGGACCATAAGATAGATCATTAGACTAATCTGTCTTCAATCTTGTTCTTTACTAAAGCTGAAACAGATCCCCTCATAGCAACATTTTAAATTTAAATATCAAGAGACATTGCAGGAGGGA